>NC_056450.1:22413400-22593400 GCF_018296145.1 Oncorhynchus tshawytscha | reverse complement strand
ATTTTGTTTCACTTTTAAATTTGTAATCCTTTATATTGTGTATTTTCTCATACATTTGTGTGTTTATGGTGTCCATAATCATTGATTACATTATTTATTTATGATTATTAATACTGAAAAAGCAATAGTATGTGGAAGAAAGTCAGCAAAGAGCACAAACTTGTGTCATTTTACAAATCGTTAGTCAGGAATGTGTTGCCTCTGTGCGATATTCTGCTATCACATCTTAACAGGGCCACACCTGGGTTGTATTCATTAGGCACCAAACAATATAAAAAAAACTGACAAACAGGGAGGGACTACCTGAAATTGTCCAATAAGAAAAGCTTGTTTTTGTTTTCCGGTGCAAAACGTATTGCTACGGAGTGCTCTAATAAATACAACCTTGTAAATCCAGTCTGGTAGTTTGGTAATGCCCAGTCAAGGCATTTCATATCTGCCCATTATGATACATGAGCACTGCAAGACAGCAGAGAGGCACTGAATACAAACCAGTGCAAATCACCATTGTATCTGACTTGAAGTAGTTTAGCATTCTTTTGTTGACTGTCATAATCATTGGGTTTTCATGTTTTCTGGCTTACTACAGACTTTTAACATCCAAAACACCATCACAGGGAAAGAGAGACCCCTTACAGACATGGAGTACATATTGGCCATGTGTTTCAAACAGACTGAGGATGTTAGGTTGGAGAGACACCTACTCTGCACACACTCACATATGGCTGCGGGGAACAGCGATGTATGAGTTATGTGCGAGGTAGCAAAAGGTGTTTGGTGGATTAGACACTCAAGTGTCAAAGATACAGCACAGTCGGTTGTTTTTTGTCTTTGTATTTGCGACCAAACTGCAAACCCCAAAATGTTGACGATTGTCACGGAAACCTCTCAGGTCAGTGTTCTTCCTGCTGTTCTTTGCAGGGCAGCGTGTGTAGTAGTGTTACTGGTGATACGCTCAGACGCTAGAGGCCTACTGATGGGAGCCCAAACGTGATGTATATTCTCTCTTTCTCTTTCTGTGGTTGCTGGAATCAAGCATGCTCTGGCAAAACCTCAGTAACAGTCACTTCTGTATCGTTACGTTCCTGATGTTTGTATGTGTGTGAGTACTGTATGCGAGTGTTTCTCACCATCCTACTAAAAAACAAACCATTATCTGGCAAATAAAACAAGTGTCGACGGCAACTTTTACATTTCAAACGTTCTATGCAATGAATCATATTTGGGTGAAGTAAAAGAGGAAGAAACTGAATACCACTATCATTGTCATGGCTGAGACAAATACTGCTTCCTTTTAGCATTCCTGCTACAGAAATAGATTGACTTGTTTGTAAATAGCTGTATGTGTACGTCAGGAATTGTGTGAATATGTGTACGTCAGGAATTTGATTCAATGTTTCTTTAAATTCTTTTTTTGTGGCATGTTTCAGTCCCTTCACTGAAAATTGGAACCGGTTGCCAACTGGTTATCTACATAGGCACCCTAAAATGGCACACTATTCCAATTAGTGTACTATAGGCTGGCTATAGGGAATAAGGTGCCATTTTTCGATGCAGAATAGTGTCAATAAAGTCTGCCATCTTATTGCTTCAAGCATGGGTTGCCGGGCACAGCGAATGGTCTTGTACGTACAGTGCTGAAGACCCCATTTTTGTTGGACGGCCATGGATTCCAATACTTGGCTGCTAGTTTGTGCACTTGTTATTCCATAGAATAGAATGAAGCTGCTAAAGACTTAAGCCAATTATATGAAGAGATTAAATATATAATTTATATAAATATGTAAAACAAATACTATATGATAAATATATATAAGACATATTCGAGAAATGACAGGCCCTTTTCATGATCGAAGGGAATGACCTGGTGTGTGTACACTGCCACTACCTACTAACATACTATGATATTCAAGAAGTTTGAACGTTGATGGGAGGCTGCTTGTTTCCTTTCAGTGAGCCCACTGAAAACCATTGTAGGCTATACCCACTCACCATTCATTTGGCTTGAAAGGCTTTAGTGTGAAAATCCCTTAACCCACAACTCACTCAGTACAGTAACTGCTGTTTCAAGTATGGGCGATTATTTCAATGTAAAAAAATATTTTTATAGCATACTTTAATGGAATATCTATACACAAATATTATTGTATCATACAGATAGTCATTGGTACACTGGCGAAATCCCTATGAAGTTCATGGAATAGAATGATGATCATATCAATATTGTCCTACTGTTACAAAGGCCTCCTTACAGTAGATATGACCGCCATGGAAAGCACCTCACAGGCCGTTAGAACAAACTAGCGACAGATAAAGTCACTGTCAGTGACTGGATGATCAGATATGTAAATGAGATAGAGATAATAATGAAGTTGTAAAAAAATAAGAGAATCAATACTGATCAAAATCCAATTATGACTTGTTTATGTTTGAAATAGTTTGTAACTGTGTTCAATCACTTTGCCTCAGGAAAGCACACACAAAATGCACCGTGGTGAAATGAAATGGGACGTTAATATGCATAGTAGTAAGGGCTTATTATTACAATACTGGTCAATCAAGAAAGCCATCTTATTACTGTCCCATCCAGTCCTACATCTACTCTGGATGGGCTTTGGACCACAGCATTTTGCCAGGGACAAATAAAAACCCCATGTCTTTTTTTTACGTCAACCAAAAATTGTGCTTTTAAAGTAGCATAGCAACTGCGACTATCTGCCCTTGCTGTGGGTCCTTGTGGATGGCTACGCACAGCGAACAACAACAGGACATTACTATGGATGAACATAATAGGGTGACAGACAAGGGAATGCTGGAAAAAAAGCGACAAAAAATCTTTCTCAACCATCAGGGAGCAGTCATCTTTCACCTTAGTGAAAAGTAACAAGTGCATGAGCTAATGCAGCATAAAGCCTCTCCTTACATCTGACAGGCAGCCAGGCATATTCACTGTAAATACCAATCAGGGTCATAGACTGCTCTGTACAACATGTAAATGTCATACTAAACACTATCACAGGCATGGAAAGCCACGCAGGCTGACCTTGCCAAACTTGTGCTTTTGTGAATAAAAATGACAAAAAAGCATTGTGTATGTGGCTGGCTTGTGCAGACTGTTTAATTAAAAACAAAAAGTTGTATTCAGAAACATATTGGTCTGTGTAGAGTTTCTATACATGTTGTGTTTGTAAAACGAGAAGAAAAAACACCTTCCTCAAAAGGGACATCCTGGCTTCCATTAACTGGATGGAGGTTTGTAAAAAAGAAAATGTAATTGAAAAAAGCAACAGAAAATAAAGACAGAGACCCTAAATGAATAAGATGTTACATTCACTGTTGTAAGTGCAATGAGCTATACTTCATGTATCCATTTGAAAACCTTGTGTATGTTTCAGTGTATTCCTGTAAACAGTTGTAGTAGACTTGGTGCATCATGTCATGTAATGTGATGAATGAAATAATGACCTTACAATACATTTCAATCAGGAAAAGAATAAAAGAGAAATACAAAAAAATACTGTTGTCTGTAGGAATCTTTCTAGAATTACAAGCAATACAGTCAGATCATTATAGTGAGCATTCTATAGCCCTGTTTATACCTGCCTCTTAACTTGCGTCCTTTGTCCTGATTGTGCCCATATTTTCAGACAGTGTAGATGATTAAAAGCTGCATTGTGATCAGATCTTCCTCGCCACCTCCGGAGGTAGTCAGGCACAATGGGCTACGTTTACGCAGGAAGCCAAATTCTGATATTTTTTTCACTAAGATCTGATGTGAAAAGATATGCGATTGGCCGAAAGACCAATTAGTGGAAATAATATCAGAATTGGGCTGCCTGCGTAAACACAGCCTAGACGGATCTGGACAGAAAAACCATTTAAATCATAATTATCCCACCTTCTAAAATCATTGACAGGTGGCACCAATGACTTATGGCATTAATGTGTCATAATTTTTGGGGGGGAAAAGCTAGAAAATTAAAATAATTTGCATACAGGGAGGGGCCAGGAGATCTGGTCACAATGCAGACAGATATGAGGCGCATTTTAATAAAATGTATAGACATATTTCTGTAAATGTGGACAGGATCAGGACAAAGGATGCATGTTAGCGGCAGGTATAAACAGGGCTTATGAGAGAACGCGTATCATGGTCACTGTTTCTGCTGCTTCTCCATAGACAAACGCACACACTGTCAGACTGAGCTGGTGGTGTACAGTATAAATGCTACTGTATGGAGTGAGCTTGTCATAAAAATCATACCGGTCATTCTTTTGAGAAAAGCTTTCCTTTCCTCCATACTTTACCACCATGATCATCATTTTTCATATGAAATGGAGAAAAAGAAGAATAAAAGGTCTGGATTCAAACCGTATCGCGGAAGATCCGCGTAAAAATGTAAAGGTAATTTCTGATTGAGCCGACATACAGCGTTAACCCTGAATGCAGTATCCGCGAACATTGCCTTTAAATTTAAATCAAGCTAGAATGCGGGTTTCTTACGCAACACGGATTGAATCCAGCCCTAAGTGAACTTCCAATTTGTGGTTTCTATGTTCAACAATATTTTCTTTAAGAAAAAAAGCATGTACTGTAGTTAAACTATTAGATTTTTCCCATAAACTTACAAGCTGCCTAAATTACAGCTTGCAAGAAATTACCCACTAAAACTTCCACCTCAAAATAAAACATCTGCAATAATGTTATCCCCAAAAGTTTGTTTAAATACTAATAAATCAATTGCACAAAATAATATGCTATTGGCTTGTGATTCTACTGTACTAAACATCTGAGACACAGGGCAGAAGAACATATATTTACATTGACAACCACAGTCAAGAGGATTTTCAAAATGTTAAAAACGCAACTTATATAAGCTATTATGAAAACACACACACAAAGCAAGATAAAAATCTACTTGTTTAATGTTGGTACATTAATCTTCAGATGCTAGTTAAATTAGCATTTGATGAAACAGTGAAGTGTGTAGATACAACCAGAAGCAGTGTGATCTGTTTTACATACATTTCCTGTACATACACGTCTGCTGAGACCTAAACATTTCAAAGTGTTACTGACAATAAAGCACAGCATAGAGATGGGTTTGAAAAACATATGTTAAAAACATGACTGATAAAACTAAAAACATCTTAAATATTAAATGAAATACAGGAAAATCTGTTTACTTAGGGCTCTATTCAATTACATCCGCTTTACCAAACATCCGTATCGCGGTTGTTTTGGCGGTGTTGGAGGTGGAACTGCATGAGAACTGTCAAATCCCCAAGCGGCTCCTGGCTTTATACCTAAAGCGGACATTGCAATTGGCTGCATGGAGTCATATTAAGAGAAATCCCATGCAGCCTTGTTTACAAGTTCAAAACACTGGAATGTGAGATATAGCCTACACCTCGATTTAGGCTTATATAAATCGAAATTGTACTTTTTGTTAAATAAATTTCAATTTGAGTGTCATTATTTCTATATAGCCTACACATTCTCATTCTGAATTTCTAACATGAGGCGGATGGGTGTGGCTTCGTGACAATGATCACAAGAGCAGCTGCTGAACGATTTGACAGCAGCCAACGCAGTTACACCTCAGACACCACCAAAACATCAGCTATGTGGGTGTCGGCCATCGCTAGTTAACGCTTGGTCTGACTGAATCTAGGCCTTAACTCAGGCACTAAGCATAACCATTGGGGAAAAAACTATCAATCAAGATAAGACGTGATCAAAGGCTTCTTGGTTTGTCATGTCTTTTTGCCACGTTGTGTTGCCCATTTCTCCAACCACTAGCAATACCACAAAAACTAAGACATTTGTGAAAGCAATATTCAGTCAAGATCAAATTGATCTAAGCTGGGGATTCATCTTTATAATACTTTCTTACAGACTACCATGGTGATCCACAGACCAAATTCACACAATCACTTTGGGTTCATCTACAGTCAAACAAGCTGACAACACGGTCATCTATATGTGGGTTTGGCTGCCGGTGACAAAACTAAAGTATGTGTATTACTATACCATGTAAAGGTACGCCGAGACACTCAGAGCTATTGGTTGGATGCATAGATTTTGGCGGTCATTTCAAATGCACAGTGTGGTTCAGGAGAGTAGGCCAGTTTGTAGTGCAGGGAATGAAGTGGATCCTGGGAAACCAAACTGAATCCCCATACGTTTCTTCAAGAGATTCCGTTTGGATTCCCATGAAGAGTGAACAGCATTCCCAATGGTCAACATGGCATGTTTTACTAAACAGACACTAAAGTTGTTTGCTGCTTTTAAAAGACCTCCAGAGCAGAAGCACATTGGTTTACACTTTGATTCATGCATCTAGGCTTAATCTACAAGGCTTCAATGTAATGTTTACCACAGTACAATTAACTGCACATTAATCACCCAAAATATATTAGATTTGTTAAAAAATGATTTGATGCCAGTCTTTTATAAATAAGAACCTACACATAATGGCTGACCATTATAAAAGAGATTGGTGATGTAGGAGTGTGGTTAGAAAGCTACAGAGTTCCTAACACAAGGAAGGCAACAACAAGGGAAGCTGATAATACTATACAATGACTTCTCCCGTATCAGTTATAATCCCATCAATTCCAGATTCACTTTGAGCTGGTAGGACAGTTTTATGGTGATTAGCTAGCTATATTTGATAAAGTAGGTATTTACATACATGTATATCTTACATGCTTTATCATGTTACAATAGTCAATTCACTTAATCATAGCCAATGACTGAAGAGCAAACCACCCCGCGCCAGTCATACCTGTAGTTAAAAGGAACCATATGGCTTCAGATTCTGTACAAACCATTAGAAATGTATACACACTCGCAAACAGACAAATTACTCTTCGTATAATCTTACTAACCGCAATTATTTTCATGACTCATGATTACTTTAACACTAAGTTGACTAACTAGGTAAACAGTGGGAGCTGAATGTACTGTAGGCTACTGCCACAAAGCTAGGGGTCACTAACGCTGTTAGCTAGCGAGCCAATAGACATGCAGAAGCGTAAGAGAGGAATATTTTGTGCTGGGGGAATGACTAACTGACGGTCTGTATTCACAGACTGAGCACTGGCCAATGTGGATAGATAAGTGTGTGATTGGCCTATACAGCAAATGGTCATTACTCTTATCTATACATATAACTTATATTACGTGACAGGTAGTGATGAGAAGCGCAACCTCTGGACGTATATAGGGGCAGTGGTATAAAGTACTTCAGTAAAAATATTTTAAGGTACCCCTTAAGTTATTTTTTGGGGTATCTGTACTTTACTATTTATATTTTTTACAACTTCTATTTCACTACATTCCTAAAGAAAATAATGTACTTTTTACTCCATATGTTTTCCCTGACACCTGAAAGTACTACCTTGTGAATGACAGGAAAATGGTCCAATTCACACATTTATCAAGAGAACATCCCTGGTCATCCCTACTGCCTTTGATCTGGCTGACTCACTAAACACAAACACATTGTTTGTAAATGATGTGAGTGTTGGAGTGTGCCCCTGGCTACCCATATTAAAAAAATAAAATGGTGCCATCTGATTTGCTTAACATAAAGTATAAATAATTTCAAATTCCTTAACTTTTGATACTTAAGTATATTTTAGCAATTACAATTACCTTTGATAGTTCAGTATATTTAAAACAATTACTTTGACTTTTACTCAAGTAGTATTTTACTGGGTGACTTTCACTTCAACTTGAGTCCTTTTCCATGAAGGTATCTTAACTTTTACTCAAGTATGACAATTGGGTACTTTTTCCAACACTGTATAAGGGAAGGCAAACCTGGTTGGAATAGTCCAGGTGTGCTTGGTTTATTTTGTCAGGTGCAATGGGACCAAAGGAATAGTCCCAAATGTGCAAACTCGCCATGCAAAGCAAGTTAAATCAAACTAAAATATTTCCAATATTTTAAATAGGTATTCGACCCAGGTCAGATAGGGAGGAAGGGGAGGGGTACCCACAAAGCACTCCTGTTCAGGAACAAAACACAGTCTCCTACAGTCTCAGTTCCTTTCTGCTTTCACCTTTGATGCCTCCAATGATCAAAGGCACATTCACATTCCTGATTTCACCGTTGACTGTTTGTTCCATATCTATTAGAAGACGGGGGAGGGTTGTGTTAACAACACATAGCCTCTCCTTGTATAACACTTGTCTATCGCCAGTTCAGAGTTCCAATGGGAGACTGTGTGGTGCTTAGAGCAGGAGAGTGTCAGGGGACTGGCCGGAGTGAAAGGGAGGCTGAGGGGATGTTGGTGGGTGTTCCCACAGAGACCACCTGGATCAGTAGATAACAGGGAGCTCAGAGTAATTTCTATCGAAGTAGCCCCCCGTGTAGAGCCAGTCCTGGGATGACGTGTAGGGGTTTGTGCCTGACTGGAACCATCTGGAAGACAAGATAATGGTTATTATGGTTTACTTTAAATGATATAACACCATTGACCATTATGTTCTACAAGTATGTCATATGAATAAATACAAATCCTGAAATGTGAGGACACTCAGTTGTCACCTAGTGGACCATTCCTCCTCATCCTTGGAACGGTCTTTCCGAGCCGATCTCTGTTTCTCCTCCAGCCTCGCCTTCTCTCGACTGGCTTCATCTGCACATACAAGAACAGTGGATCTTAAATGACCTATTCTGTACTTAGATACACAAACGTAACACTAGTTTCTAATACTTTGGCTTTGTGGATATGTGGCACTGACATACTTAACACCTCTCAAAAAACAACAATGGAATCTGAACACAAAAACGACATGTGAATGTACCACCCCAAAGGAACGGTAGAGGGCAGCATCATGTAGGGTGTGAGGATGTAATAGAAGAACTTCTATACCCATGTCTCCGTTCTCCATGGCTCTGATGTCGGGCCGCAGGCGGCAGTCTGTGGGGGCCAGGAGGTCCTGCATGCCAGGCTCCAGCTCATTCAGCGACATGGCAAAGTTAGTGAAGTTATACATCTGGAAAAATAACATTATACATAATTAATACCAAAATGTATGTGTAAGCTGTTGGGTTATACGCTAAGCTGTGTGTGCGTTACCTTAGCAGAGTGTTGGGGTCGTGATGATATCCTCCAGAGCAGGGTGCTGCCAGGGATCATAGCTACGGTCTCTTGGACCTCAGGCATGTCATCTGCATCATCGTTGTCTGCCCCCTCAGGCTCCTCCTGCACACACACACACACACACACACACACACACACACACACACACACACACGTCTATATAAAACTTGCATTGCTTACAAACCTCTAATGAGAAGTGTACTTTCCTTCTGAATAAAGCAATAAAATCAGAAATGACTTCAGCAAGGGATACAGGGCATTATGAAAGTATTCAGACCCCTTGACCTTTCCCACATTTTGTTACATTACAGCCTTTTTTTCTAAAATGGATTAAATCATTTCCCCCCCCCCTCATCAATCTATACACAATACCCCATAATGACAAAGCAACAACAGGTTTAGATATTTCTGAAAATGTTTTACAAATAAAAACTGAAATACCATAATTACATAAGTATTGCTATGAGACTTCCATTGATCATCCCTCAGATGTTTCTACAACTTGATTGGAGTCCACCTGTGGTAAATTTAATTGATTGGACATGATTTGGAAAGACAACACCTGTCTATATAAGGTCCCACAGTTGACAGTGCATGTCAAAGCAAAAACCAAGCCTTGAGGTCCGAGACAGGATTATGTCGAGGCACAGATCTGGGGAGGGGTACCAGAAAGCATCGAAGGTCCCCAAGAACACAGTGGCCTCCATCATTCTTAAATAGAATACGTTTAGAACAAAGACTCTTCCTAGAGCCGCCCAGCTAAACTGAGCAATCTGGGGAGAAGGGCCTTGGTCAGGGAGGTGACCAAGAACCCGATAGTCACTGACAGAGCCCCAGAGTTCCACTGGAGTTGGGAGAACCTTCCAGAAGGACAACCATTTCTGCAGAACTCCACCAATCAGGCCTTTATGGCACCTAAAGGACTCTCGGACCATGAGAAACAGGATTGTCTGGTCTGATGAAACCAAAATTGAACTCTTTGGCCTGAGTGCCAAGCGTCACGTCTGGAGGAAACCTGGCACCATCCCTACGGTGAAGCATGGTGGTGGTGGCAGCATCATGCAGTGGGGATGTCTTTCAGAGGCAGGGACTGGGAGACTAGTCGGGAATCGAGGGAAAGATGAATGGAATAAAGAGAGATCCTTGATGAAAACCTGCTCCAGAGCACTCAGACTGGGGAAAAGATTCACCTTCAAAAGGACAACGACCCTAAGCACACAGCCAAGCCAACGCAGGAGTGGCTTCGGGACAAGTCTCTGAATGTCCTTGAGTGGCACTGTCAGAGCCCGGACTTGAACCCGATCGAACATCTCTGGAGAGACCTGAAAATAGCTGTGCAGTGATGCTCTCCATTTAACCTGACAGAGCTTGAGAGGATCTGCAGAGAATAATGGGGGGAAACTCCTAAATACAGGTGTGCCAAGCTTACGGCGTCATACCAAAGAAGACTCAAGGCTGTAATTGCAGCCAAAGGTGCTTCAAAATACTGAGTAAAGGGTCTGAATAATTATGTAAATGTGATAGTTTATTTATAATACATTTGCAAACATTTCTTAAAACGTTTTTATGCTTAGTTATAATGGTTTAATGTGTGTAGATTGAGGGAAAAAAACAATTGAATCAATTTTAGAATAGGGCTGTAACGTAACAAAATGAGGAAAAAGTCAAGGGGTCTGAACACTTTCCCAATGCCCTGTATGTCTACTTCATGTACCATGAATATACCATATCCACTGTGAAATGAACTACACTATACTGTTCTCACTGGTTACACACACACACACACACACACACACACACACACACACTACAAGAGACCTAGACTACTTGTCTCATTTTTACCTTGACATTACGTCATGACATTCTGACAGAATCATCAGGAAATCAAAATCAGAGGACAGTTATCAAGAGAAGTCAATGTTGTATTACAATAAGTCAACAAACATTACAAACACACACAATATGTACACTACAAGGCCCAATCTGTTTCGAAAAGATCTTTACTCTAGAAAAGGACACCCATATTGTGAGACACTGACTCACCTGACTCTTCGGTTTCTTCGAGTCTCCTTTCTTCTCAGCCTTCTTGTTGGCCTCGTATGTCTGGGGGTCCACGCTCCACATGCACTCAGTCCACTTCCCATAGATCACACAATGCTTCTTTTTACTGCCAGGGACAGAGAGGGGAGGAGACATCAGCAGCCAAATACTGCAGCACTGACAGAGAATGACACCATGTTATCATTGTGTGTCACCCACCAGGGGCGAGTTCAGTAGGGAGAAACGCTTCAAAACCATTTGACACGGGAAGGTACTACTCTTTCCTGCAGTCAAATGACCTAGTTGACGCATGGGTGGAATGTTGTTCAAACACGGTGTTTCTATTTTGATGATAATGGTGCCAGAGGGGAGGCTGCCGTTTTGCTCCTAACCAACTGTGCTATTTTTTATTGTTCAGAGATGTGGTGGGTCGTCTCTTCGTTCGCTGGACTTTATCCTGCGAACTGTTCCAAATGTCCCAACTGAATTTGGTAAAAGGGCTTTTATGTACTCTGCGCCATCGTCTTGGAACGCCTTACAAAATACTTTTAAACTGGAAGAACTTGTTCCGATTGGTATTTTTAAATCACTGATGAATGATCTTGAGACTGATTCCCTGACCTGTCAATGTTTTTAATTTGCTGTTTTTAATTTTGTTATACTCTTGTGAATTCTATGGTTTTTACTAGATTACTTGTAGTTTTTCATGTTGTTTGTCTGTCATTTTTGTAATGACTTGGTGCTGCCTATCTTGGCCAGGACGCTCTTGAAAAAGAGATTTTAAACCTCAATGAGCCCTTCCTGGTTAAATAAAAGGTTAAATAAATAAATAAAAATAAATAAAAAATGTAAGCATTGTTTTAACTTATTTTGTCCCTAATTTAGCTATTAGCGTGAAGAAATGACGGAAATTCAGTGGGCCGTCGTCGGCGACTGGGTAAACCGCTTTTACCACACGTTCTATTGGTCAATGTGCAATCACTGGAAAATAAACTGGATGATATACGATCGAGATTATCCTACCAATGGGACGTTAAAAACTAATATCTTATGTTTCACCGAGTTGTGGCAGATAATATAGCGATGGCTGGGTTTTCTGTGCATTGGCAGGACAGAGCAGCTATGTCTGGTTTATTTGTCAGTAACAGCTGGGTGCAATGTCTAATATTAAAGTCTCAAGGTATTTCTCGAGTAAGAGTACCTCATGATAAGCTGTAGACCTCTATCTACCCAGAGAGTTGTCATCTATATTATTCATAGCCATCTATTTACCACCACAAACCGATGCTGGCACTAAGACCGCACTTAACGAGCTGAGCTGTATAAGGCCAAAAGAAAACGCTCATCCAGAAGCGGCACACCTAGCGGCCTGGGGACTTGCCGGCATACTTAAATCCGCTTTACCTCATTTCTACTAGCATGTCACATGCAACCAGAAAAAAAGAGGGGAAAAAAATCAACTCTAGACCACCTTCACTCCACACACGGAGACACATACAAAGCTCTCCCAATTTGGCAACTCTGACCATAATTCTATCCTCCAGAGTCCTGCTTACAAGCAAAAACTAAAGCAGGAAGTAACAGTGACTCGCTCAATAAGGAAGTGGTCAGATGACGCGGATGCTACAGAACTGTTTTGCTGTAGCGTAAACATCCAATGGTATTAAGGAGTATACCACCTCAGTCACTGGCTTCATCAATAAGTGCATCTACGACGTCGTGTCCACAGTGACCGTACGTATATATCCCAACCAGAAGCCAAGAAGGCAACATCCGCACCGAGCTAAAGGCTAGAGCTGCAGCTTTCACGAAGTGGGACACGAATCCGGACGCTTATAACAAATTCCGCTATGCCCTCAGACTAACCATCAAACAGGCAAAGCGTCAATACAGGACTAAGATTGAATCCTACTACACCGGCTCTGTCACTCCTTGGATGTGGCAGGGCTTGCAAACTATTACGGACTACAAAGGGAAGCCCAGGCGCGAGCTTCCCAGTGACGCGATCCTACCAGACAAGCTAAATGCCTTTTATGCTTGCATCGAGGCAAGCAACACTGAAGCATGCATGAGAGCACTAGGTGTTCCGGACGACTGTGTGATCATGCTTAATGTAGCCGATGTGAGGAAGACCTTTAAACAGGTCAACATTCAAGGCTGCGGGGCCAGACGGATTACCAGGACATGTACTCAAAGCATGCGTGGACAAACTGGCAAGTGTCTTCCCCTGACATTTCCAACCTATCCCTGACCGAGTCTGTAATACCCACGTTTCAAGCAGACCGCCATAGCCCCTGTGCCCAAGAAAGCGAAGGTAAACTGCCTAAATGACTACCACCCTGTAGCACTCACGTCGGTAGCCATGAAGTGCTTTGTAAGATGACACAATCAAACACCACACTGCCCTTTCCCAACTGGACAAAAGGAACGCCTACATGAGAATGCTGTTCATTGACTACAGCTCAGCGGTCAACACCATAGTGCCCACAAAGCTCATCAATAAGCTAAGGATCCTGGGACTAAACACTCCCTCTGCAACTGGATCCTGGACTTCCTGATGGGCCGCCCCCAGGTGGTAAGGGTAAGCAATATCTGCCACGCTGATCTGAAACCCCTCCTTTACTCCCTGTTCACCCACGACTGCGTAGCCAAGCACGACTCCAACACCATCAATAAGTTTGTTGACGACACAACAGTTGTAGGCCTGATCACCGACGATGAGACAGACGATAGGGAGGAGGTCAGAGACCTGGCAGTGTGGTGCCAGGACAACAACCTCTCCCTCAATGTGAGCAACACAAAGGAGCTGATAGTTGACTACAGGAAAAGGAGGGCCGAACAGGCCCCCATTAACATTGACGGGGCTGAAGTGGAGCGGGTCAAGAGTTAAGTTCCACCAACAAACTATCATGGTCCATTTACACCAATACAGTCGTGAAGACGGCACCTCTCCCCCTCAGGAGACTGAAAAGATGTCGTTTAGGTTCAGCATCACTACTCTGGACGGCTCTGACTTAGAATACGTGGACACCTACAAATACCTGGGTGTCAGGTTAGACTGTAAACTCTCCTTCCAGACTCACATTAAGCATCTCCAATCCAAAATTAAATCTAGAATCGGCTTCCTATATCGCAACAAAGCATTGTTCACTCATTTTGCCAAACATACCCTCGTAAAACTGACCATCCTACCGATCCTCGACTTCGGTGATGTCATCTATGAAATAGCCTCCAACACTCTAGAAACTGGATGCAGTCCATCACAGTGCCATCCGTTTTGTCACCAACGCCCCATACACTACCCACCATTGCGACCTGTACGCTCTCGTTGGTTGGCCCTCGCTTCATACTTGTTGCCAAACCCACTGGCTACAGGTTATGTACAAGTCTCTGCTAGGTAAAGCCCCGCCTTATCTCAGCTCACTGGTCACCATAGCAGCACCCACTCGTAGCACGTGCTCCAGCAGGTATCTCTCACTGGTCACCCCCAAAGCTAATTCCTCCTTGGTCGTCTTTCCTTCCAGTTCTCTGCTGCCCATGACTGGAATAAACTGCAAAAATCTCTGAAGCTGGAGACTCACATCTCCCTCACCAGCTGTCAGAGCAGCTCACAGATCACTGCACCTGTACATAGCCCATCTGTAAACAGCCCATCTATCTACCTACCTCATCCCCATACTGTATTTATTTATTTATTTATCTTGCTCCTTTGCACCCCAGTATCTCTATTTGCACATTCATCTTCTGCCGATCTACCATTCCAGTGTTTAATTGCTATATTGTAATTACTTCGCCACCATGGCCTATTTATTTCCTTAACTTACCTCATTTGCACTCACTGTATATTTACTTTATGTTTTTCTTTTGTTCTACTGTATTTTTTTGTTTATTCCATGTGTAACTCTGTGTTGTTGTATGTGTCGAATTGCTACGCTTTATCTTGGCCAGGTCACAGTTGCAAATGAGAACTTGTTCTCAACTAGCCTACCTGGTTAAATAAAGGTTAAATTAAAATAAAATTAAAATAATTTAGTCAATCTTCTCTTAACTCTATTTCTTGAACTGCATTGTTGGTTAAGGGCTTGTAAGTAAGCATTTCACGGTAAGGTCCTGTTGTATTTGGCACATTTGATTTGAATAAACAGTTATGTTATATTTCAGTCTTTTGTGATGTATATAAAGATAAATAATGTGACTCAAACTCAAAATGTTATACATTTCATCTCTACAGTAGTTCTTCCTTTAAAAGTTATGGCGTACTGCAGCACAGCTTGGGGGTGCCGCAGAATTCTATGGCGCGTTATTTAAGTGTCAGCCATTGTTGCCAGAATGATGCAATTTATCACAATTTATCTGCCACCATCTACCACAAATGGTCGCGCATAAGCTCAAAACTTTTAAAGGAAGAACCACTGTATATATGACAGTACAGGTGTCTGTTTTGTAAGCCCATAACCATGTGTAAGGTGTATACTTTTGTTTCAAAGTAGGTTTGTTTAAGACTACCCAGAAAAACTGTGTGACCCTGATCAACTCTGCCCAATAAGAACACGTATTATGTTTTCCATTGTAAATACTTTTGTTGCAGTGTGTCACAAAAACACTTCAACTGGACCAGTGAATTCAGGACCAGAGAAGTAAGCCATAGTTGGTGTATCAGAGTGCCAATACTTCCACATTCTGTACCTCTTATCCTGAATGTAGCCCTCTACTCTGTGTAGCTCCTTCCCAAACATGCCACATGGCTTGAAGTTCAGCACACACTTATCACCAGTACTGCTCAGGACAGACAGAGACCAGAAGAATGAGGAGAAAAGAAACAATAATTCATTTCCAGACCATTATGGCTCAAGTACTGTCTTTAGGGGCAAATCTTAACTACCACTAAAGTCACATTTTCACTTAAGCTTTGTTCACAACGCAGACCTTAACGCTCAAATCCGTTTTGTTTTTCAAATCCGTTTTGGGATACTGACTGTCCAAACAGCAAGTTACAAGTGACCAAAGGGGATTTCGGTATGCTCAGACTGTAGTCATTTGCTGACATGTTTACGCTAGTTGTCATGGTAATGACGGGGGGGGTGTACAGTGGTGAAGGCTGACTGGTGGTGGTTCTCGGGTTTCCTCTTGCTCAGCAGTTCTTGTGTTGCAAGCGAAGGTGACAACAACGCCTACCTTAGAAGTTTCCCAGTTGCTTTGACTGTTCGAAATCAGTGTCTGAACACTTTAAGCCTCAAAAGGATAAGAGGATCCAACTTTCAACTTCAAAATGTGTCATTTTTTTCTAACCACAAAGAGTCAACTGGCTAGCTAGCTGTTCAGCTTGCTAGCATATTCACTCATTTGTTTGTAAACAATTAATAAGCTAGTTAGCTACCACATCATGTTTTTATCAAACTGTCAACAGAGTAGCTAGCAAGTAACAAGATATGCCAAATAAGTCTAAAAAAACACTTACGGGTCAATAAATCAGATTTAACCATTCAGACAAGTCACATCCCCGAGCTGACAAGGTACAAATCTGTCATTCTGCCCTTGAACAGGCAGTTAATCCACTGTTCCTAGGCCGTCATTGAAAATAATAATTTGTTCTTAACTGACTCGCCTAGTTAAATAAAGGTCAAATTAAATTAAAATAAACATGACCAGGAATCAAATTTGTATCGGATTTAACATCACCTATGAATGTGGTTTGAATCTGACTTGAGAATATCTGATTCCGTGTGTTTATTGGTTGTTCAGTCTCCAGGAAAAAGATCAGATTCGAAAAGGAAACGCAAAAAAATTGGATCTGAGTCACTTCAAACTGCCAGTGTGAACAAGACTTAACCCATTGACATTAATACATGATTAAGTGAACATTGTATTGAAGTGGAAATTAGGATTTGCCCCTATGTCTGTTCTACTGAAAGTAGTGGATATTTACACTTTTATATGCTTCCAAACCAAGAATTGAAGGTAAACTAAGGTAAACAAAATAGCCATTCCTATATTCACCTGTGGTTGAGGATCTCCACAGTGCCATACTGCTCGATCCACAGTTTACCCAGGATGACATTGTGTACACAGCAGAAAGGGTTGGTCCATGTATAGACCTCACCATGCCTGGAGAGAAGGGGAGCAAACAAAGCCTCAGTACAATGGATTCTCACACACACGTTTGCTTAACAGTTAATCAAATGGCTATCCGGACTATTTGCATTGGCTGTGCACACTCACTAGACTCTACCTACACATACTGCACTGACACTCACTACATACGCTCACTACATACGCTCACACGCACATGCATAGACGCTACACACACACTCATATACGTTGCTGCTACTGTTTATCATCTATCCTGAATGCCTAGTCACTTTTAACCATACTTACAGGTACATGTACATAATACCTCTACCTCATACCCCTGCACATTCACTCGGTACTGGTAGTCCTTGTATATAGCCTTATTTTTTTAATACATTTTTTTCTTATTTTTAATAAGGAAAAATGTTTGTTCTTTTTAACTCTGCATTGTTGGAAAAGGGCACTTAACTTCACTAGGGTAGGGGGCAGCATTTGGAATTTTGGATGAAAAGCATGACCAAATTAAACTGCTTGCTACTCAGGCCCAGAAGATAGGATATGCATATAATTAGTAGAATTGGATAGAAAACACTAAAGTTTCCAAACCTGTTAAAATAATGTCTGTGAGTATAACAGATCTGATATGGCAGGCGAAAACCCGAGGACAATCCAACCAGGAAGTACTATTATTTTGAAAGGCTGTTTTTCCATTGAAAGCCTATCCACCATACAAAGACTTAGGACCCAGTTCACAAGCTCTGTGGCTTCCTCTACATGTGGCCAGTCTTTAGGCATTGTTTCAGGCTTTTACTCTGAAAAATGAGGGAGATACAGCACTTTCAATCAGTGGCCAGTGGAAATTTCCATTCACCAGCCATGCATCTGATCGGGAACGCGCCTTTCTTGTTTCTACTTTCCTATTGACGAAGCTTTTGTCCAGTTTAAATATTATTGATTATTTATGACAAAAACAACCAGAGGACTGATTTTAGACATCGTTTGGCATGTTTCTACTAACTTTTATTGTACTTTTTAAAAACTTTTAGTCTGGAATTCGTGCACGCGTCTTAAGCATTTGGATTACTGGACAAAATACGCAAACAAAAAAGGAGGTTTTTGGTCATAAAGAGGGACATTATCGAACAAAACAAACATTTGTCTAACATGGAGACCTGGGAGTGCCACCAGATGAAGACCCTCAAAGGTAAGTGATTAATTGTAATGCTATTTCTGACTTTTGTGACACTCTCCTTGGCTGGAAAATGGCTGTATGGGTTTCTGTGGCTAGGTGCTGACCTAACATAATCACAAAGTGTGCTTTCTCCGTAAAGCCTTTTTGAAATCTGACACAGCGGTTGCATTAAGGAGAAGTTTATCTTTATTCGTATGTTTAACACTTGTATCGTTTAGTATTTCTGTAATTTGGTGTGTCTCTCTGCACTTTCATCGGATGTTTGTTTGAGACAATGCATTTCTGAACTTAACGCGCCAATGTAAACTGAGATTTTTGGATATAAATATGAACTTTATCGAACAAAACATACATGTATTGTGTAACATGAATTCCTATGAGTGTTATCTGATGAAGATCAAAGGTTAGTGATTAATTTAATCCCTATTTCTGACTTGTGAGCCCTCTCCTTGGCTGGTAAATGTCTGTATGGTTTTCTGTGACTAGGTGCTGACCTAACATAATCGCATGGTGTGCTTTCGCAGTAAAGCCTTTTTGAAATCGGACACTGTGGTTGGATTTACAAGAAGTTTTTCTTTAAAATGGTGGATAATACTTGTATGTTTGAGGAATTTTAATTATGGGATTTCTGTTGTTTTGAATTTGGCGCCCTGCAATTTCACTGGCTGTTGTCGAGGTGGGACGCTAGCGTCCCACTTGTACCAGAGAGGTTAAGTAAGCATTTCAAGTCTACACCTGTTGTATTCGGCACATGTGATAAATAACATTTGATTGGATTGATTTGACTCACTTGAGGAGTTCTAGTGTGATGGTTCCCTTTGGCTCGGCCTCCACACTCTTGCCCCAAAACTTTAATTTGGGGTAGATGGAGCCGTGGAAGACGAAGTCCCCGACTAGGCTTTCAGCATGGAAGGCACTGATGGGGGGGTGGTGGCTGACCTGCTCCGAGATCAGCCTGTAGCCATGGTCCTCTCTAGGGGAGAGAGAGAGAGCCAGAGAGCGAGACAGAGGAGAGAGAAAAGATAAAAGAGAAAGGGAGGATGAGAAAGAGGGGAAGAAAAAGAATATAGGCAGGACAGGAGGAAAAAATAGACGTATCATAGCACATTGAAAATAAGGTCAACAGAGGAACATATACTTAGAAATGTCCTTGTTTTTGAAAGAAAAGCAACAAAGAAAAGTCCATTAAAATAACATCAAATTGATCAGAAATACAGTGTAGACATTGTTAATGTTGTTAGTGATGATTGTAGCTGGAAACGGCTGATTTTTAATGGAATATCTATCTAGCCATACAGAGGCCCATTATCAGCAACCATCACTCTTGTGTTCCAATGGCATGTTGTGTTAGCTAATCCAAGTTTATCATTTCAAAAGGCTAATTGATCATTAGAAAACCCTTTTGCAATTATGTTAGCACAGCTGAAAACTGTTGTTGATTAAAGAAGCAATAAAACTGGCCTTCTTTAGACTAGTTGAGTAACTTGGATTAGCTAACACAACATGACATTGGAACACAGGAGTGATGGTTGGTGATAAATGTAGATATTCCATTAAAAAGCTGCATTTTCCAGCTACAATAGTTATTTACAACATTAACAATGTCTACACTGTATTTCGGATCAATTTGGTGTTATTTTAATGGACGACACAAAAAAGTGCTTTTCTTTCAAAAACAAGGACATTTCTAAGTGACCGCAAACTTCTGAATGGTAGTGTAAGTATTATTGTTAAATTCATAGGTGAAAGCAGGTAAAGATGTCCTATTAAAGGCTTGAAGACCAATACAGTGTGCAGTCTAGTCAGAGACAGGGAGGAACAGTCCAGAGCTCCACAGCTTTTTACAACACCTCTCTATGCAACTAGGTATGGAAGTGTTGCAGTCCTGTCCCCTCACCGTGTCAGCTCGTAGGTCTCTCCTAGCAGAGGGTTGAAGGGCTTTCCAGTTCTGTCCCACTGTGACGCTACGGCCGACACGGCAAAAGCAGCTACCGCCTGGGAAGACACGAGGGGAGGATTCACTGTCTCTTACTGTTTAGTCATCCAACTGGGTTATCGGAAGCTTCCTTTGTTGTTACGGTGTGTGTATGCTCTCACCTGCATGCGCTCTATGGAGTGAGACAGCGAGCAGGCTTTGTTGTTACGGTGTGTGTATGCTCTCACCTGCATGCGCTCTATGGAGTCAGACAGCGAGCAGGCTTTGTTGTTACGGTGTGTGTATGCTCTCACCTGCATGCGCTCTATGGAGTGAGACAGCGAGCAGGCTTTGTTGTTACGGTGTGTGTATGCTCTCACCTGCATGCGCTCTATGGAGTCAGACAGCGAGCAGGCTTTGTTGTTACGGTGTGTGTATGCTCTCACCTGCATGCGCTCTATGGAGTGAGACAGCGAGCAGGCTTTGTTGTTACGGTGTGTGTATGCTCTCACCTGCATGCGCTCTATGGAGTCAGACAGCGAGCAGGCTTTGTTGTTACGGTGTGTGTATGCTCTCACCTGCATGCGCTCTATGGAGTCAGACAGCGAGCAGGCTTTGTTGATGAGGTATGTGTGCTCCATGTACTCAGTGATCCGCTGGAGGAAGCTCAGGGGCTCGTTGAACACAATGGGCATGGTGATCTTGGACAGCTCCTACACACGCGCACGCACACACACAGAGAAAAGAAGATTAGAATGTCAAATACCTTCACAGAAGTGGGATGAATTCAAACTCTTTAGCGTAGAAACCTAGAGAATGTCATTGTCTATAAATAGATGTGTGATCACAAAGTGATTCTTTAGATATGGTCTGTAGCCCTTACCAGTCCAATGCATTTCTTTAGAATGCCCCACACACTGAAGTTGTTTCTGGAAAACATTGGGGCAGGTAGTGTTGTCCTGAAAGATTTAAGGATAAGACAGACAAAACACACAAAGACAACATATTAGTGTCTTGTAGAGAATCAGAGAAGGTGAGTATCACCATGATGAATATCACTACTAAAGTATGTGATTGTAGGCTGACCTGTTGGATGTTATTATATACTGACTGGCTGGCTGACTGGGTTAGAGATAAATGGAGCATGTGGACTGGCCAGTCTTCTAGCAGGGTTAAAGCTATTAAGAATGTTAGAGAAAAGAGAGGGAGGGAGGGGGGCAGTAAGTAAAGGGAGAGCAACACAGAGTCAGAAAGAGACAGATTACGATAGTGTGAGAGAGTGCGAGAGAGATCGAAAAGAAAAAGAGATGGATGGAGAGAAAGAGAAGACCTGGAGAGGAGGACAACAGGAATCTTAGCGTACCTGTGTTTCCTGATTCCGTTCTCCTGTGGCAAGGAACCATTGTTCCTCTGGGTGCCATCATACACCACGGCATCTTTAAAACTGGCCTCCGACGTGCCTTCATACGACTCATCAGAGTCCAGGCCTAACACAGACAAACACACACAAATTAGGGAAAGGCTATAGAGCCATTTTCTGTTTACCATCAGTCATGTTGAGTGATGCACGTGCGTCTGTAGCAGGATAGCTAACATGGATGTCGGGACATTGACAAACTTAACAGTGATTTGTTATCGGAGGGAAATGCTGTAAATTGAAAGGAGACTATGTGTTCTGAAAGATGACACATTGGGGATTATAATAAATACAGCTTCGATGTTACACAATCAAATCACTCATTAGTCCCAAATGTGCACTTCACATTTCTATATTTGAAGACTCATGTCATTTACAGTATCAACATTTATGATCGCTATATTTTACCCAGTTTCAAGGATGGCATGCCTAACCTGGGTAGTCCTGAATAGAATAAGATGTTTGTAGTATTGTGACAAAAATATGCCATGGAACACGACTCCATTCTATGCGCACATGAATTACAATTTCTCTGAAGTGCAGTTTGAAAGCAGAACACTAAGATCATATTTTATAACATAGCTAGCTATGTTGGCAATAGAATAAGCTTTCAAATTACACCCACCTGACCCAGATTGCGATTTATACATTTATAAACGTTTTTGGATTGTGTAAACAACAGTAATTGTATGACGGTGGGGACAGAGGGCTGTGTTCCAAACAAAAAACGATGAGTGCGTTTGCTTCAGTTCCTCAATGGCAAGGCTAGGAGAGCTCAAAAAAAGCACTTTATAGTGACATGTTGACTAGACCGGGCAAGCACGCGCATGTTGGTTTTGTACATCCACACCAGACGCAATCAGGACACACAGGTTGAAATATCAAAACAAACTGAACCAAATAGATTAATTTAGGGACAGGTCAAAACACATGAAACATTAATGTATTGGATTGTTATTTTGGGTTGTTATTTAAATAATTGGGTTGTTATTTTACCTGAAATGCACAATCTCCTTTTTTTCTGGATCTTTGTAGAATTTGGACCCATTTTGAGTTACACAAAATCGTATGTTCTCTACTCCGACAATTATTCCACAGATAAAAGGGGAAACCTTGTCAGTTTCTAGTAATTTCTTCTTCTGACTTTATATGGCAGTTGGCAACCAACTTTATTAAGGTGCATTACCACCACCAACTGGACTGGAGTGTGGACCCCAGTTCGTCTTTCTCAACCACATGGGTATATGCTCCTAAAAACCAATAAGGAATGGGAGAGGCGGGACTTGCCGTGTGTCAAGCATCAAAAATAGAACCAAGTTCTATTTTAGCGCCTGGCTACACAGAAGCTTGTTGAGACGTGCAAGAAGTTTGGATTAAATTATTGAATAACGTGTGTACATTTATTTTGCAACGCTCGAGCACATAAGTGTTGTTTTATTTGTTTATTGAAACCAGGTTTGCTGTTCACTTGCTCAATATAAGATGGAAGGGAGTTCCATTGAATCATGGCTCTGTATAATACTGTATGTTTCCTTGCATTTGTTCTGGACCTGGTGACTGTGAAAAGACCCCTGGTGGCATGTCTGGTGGGGTAAGTGTGTGTCAGTGCTGTGTGTAAGTTGACTCTGCAAACAATTAGGATTTTTTTTAAACACAATGTTTCTTATAAAAACAAGAAGTGATGCATTCAGTCTTTCATCAATGCTTAGCCAAGAGAGACTAGTATTGATATCACTGATGAATAGCACAATATTCCGCTCTGTTCTGGGGCCGGTGCAGCTTAACTAGATCTTTCTCGGCAGCAGTTTCCCATTTGACTGGACAATAATCAAGATAAAACTAGAGCCTGCAGGACTTGCTTTATGGAGTGTGGTGTCAAAAAAGAAGAGCATCTCTTTATCACCAGACAGACCTCTTCCCATCTTTACAACCTTTCAATCAACATGTTTTGACCATGATGGTGTTGCCTTAGATGGTAAACTAAATTACTCAGTTTCCTCAACTTGCTTAACAGCCACACCATTCATTACCATATTACGCTCAGGTCTAGAATGCTCTTAGTTTTAGAGATGTTCAGGACCGGTCAATTACTGGCCACCCATTCTAAAACGGACTGCAACTCTTTGTTTAGGGTTGTAGTGATTTCACTAGCTGTGGTTGCTGACACATAGGGTTGAATAATGAGCATACATGGACACACAGGCTTTGTTTAATGCCACTGGCAGGTTATTGGTAAACACAGTGTACCGCAGAGTACACTTCACATGTTAAACATTAGAAAAGATGATATAAAAGAAACCCCTCTGGTGTTCTATTGGATAAATACAATAGCTCCGAATTCACGATATGTTGGCGGTTGCAAAGCCATAACATACGTTTTTTTCAACAGGATACGGTCAATAATAACAAAAAGCTGCACTGAAATCTAACAGTCGAGCTCCCACAATCTTCGTATCAATTTCTTTCAACCAATCATGAGTCATTTGTTTCAGTGCAGTACATGTTGAGTGCCTCTCTATAAGCATGCTGAAAGTCTTGATCAATTTTTTTTTACAGAGAAATAGTATTGTATTTGGTCAAACAATTCTTTTCAACAGTTTTAGAGAAATGGGTCTTTACATTACACAACTCACCTAGCCTGACAAGGTTACCTAATATAGAATTATATAATCTACCTTTTTTTAAAAATTATATTTTATTTTCTTCACACCAAAAATACACACACACAACAACAACAACTACAGACGCACACAAACCCTAGATCTCCTCTGCCCAGACACGCATGGCTCACACCTCCAACCCTAGTTCCTGCATTATTGTTTGCCACATGGCCTTACGTTGTACCATTTTTTTTTTATTATCGGTCGCCATGCTATTAAAAATAAAAATAATTATTTGATTTTTCCATCGTATTAATGATTAATGGGCTGCAATTTCTGAGACTGGTAACTCTAATGACCTTATCCTCTGCAGCAGAGGCAACTCTGGGTCTTCCTTTCCCATAGCGGTCCTCATGAAAGCCAGTTTCATAATAGCGCTTGATGTTTTTTGCGACTGCACTTGAAGAAACTTTCAAAGTTCTTGAAAATGTTCCGGAATGACTGACCTTCATGCCTTAAAGTAATGATGGACTGTCGTTTCTCTTTGCTTATTTGAGTTGTTCTTGCCATAATATGGACTGTCTATTACCAAATAGATCTTCTGTATACCAACCCTACCTTGTCACAACACAACTGATTGGCTCAAACGCATTAAAGAAAGAAATTCCACAAATGAACTTTTAACAAGGCACACCTGTTAATTGAAATGCATTCCAGGTGACTACCTCATGAAGCTGGTTGAGAGAATGCCAAGAGTGTGCAAAGCAGTCATCACTTTACAGCATTCCCGGAAAGCATGGATTATTGAATCATTGTTAGTTTTACACAACACAAGACTGCCATTGTGTTGTAGAATGTGAATTTTGACAGTTGTATAGAATTTATTATACATTAGTTACTGTATTAAGCGTACATTTTCGTTAACTGTAATTTCATTAGTTATACTCCAACTTTCCCTCCATCTTGAGCCAACAGTTCTTTTTAAGTCCCTGTTCCATTCATTTATATGCGTTGTCTTGGCTGTATGCTTAGGATTGATGTCCCGTTGGAAAGTGAACATTCGCCCCAGTCTGAGGTCCTGAGCGCTTTGGAGCAGGTTTGATCAATGATCAAACTGTACTTTTCTCCATTCAGCTTTCCTTCGATCCGGACTAGTCTCCCAGTCCCTGCCGCTGAAAAACATCCACACAGCATGATGCTGCCACCATGCTTCACCGTAGAGATGGGGCCAGGTTTCCTCCAGACGTGACGCTTGGCATTCAGGCCAACGAGTTCAATCTTGGTTTCATCAGAGCAGAGAATCCTGTTTCTCATGGTCTGAGAGTCCTTTAGGTGCCTTTCGGCAAACTCCAAGTGTGCTGTCATGTGCCTTTTGCTGAGGAGTGGCTTCTGTCTGGCCACGCTACCATAAAGGCCTGATTGGTGGAGTGCTGCAGAGATGGCTGTCTCATCTCCGTGGAAGAGTCAGGTTCTTGGTCACCTCCCTGGCCAAGGCCATTCTCCCCCAATGGCTCTGTTTGGCCGGGCAGCCAGCTCTAAGAGGCCACTGTGTTCTTAGGGACCTTCAACGCTGCAGACATGTTTTGGTACCCTTCCCTAGATCTGTGCCTCGACTCAATCCTGTTTCAGAGCTCCACGGACAATTCTTTCAACCTCAAGGCTTGGTTTTTGCTCTGACACGCTGTCAACTGTGGGACCTTATATAGACAGGTGTGTGCCTTTTCAAATCATGTCCAATCAATTGAATTTACCACAGGTGAACTCCAATCAAGTTGTAGAAACATCAAGGATTATCAATGGAAACAGGATGTCCCTAGCTCAATTTCGAGTCTCATGGCAAAGGGTCTAAATACTTATGTAAGTAAGGTATATGTTTTGTTTTTTATACATTTTTCATTTTGGTTTATTGTGTGTAGATTTGAGGAAAAAAATGTATTTAATCCATTTTAGAATAAGGCTGGAACGTAATCAAATGTGGAAAAA
The DNA here is from genome assembly GCF_018296145.1 of Oncorhynchus tshawytscha. Classification (NCBI taxonomy): domain Eukaryota; kingdom Metazoa; phylum Chordata; class Actinopteri; order Salmoniformes; family Salmonidae; genus Oncorhynchus; species Oncorhynchus tshawytscha. The sequence continues at coordinate 22,567,064 of NC_056450.1, read as the reverse complement.
GTGAAGGGTCTGAATACTTTCCGAATGCACTGTATAATAACAAGTAAGTAAACAGTCTGACATTTGACAGTCTTACAATTAGGCTACAGGTGAAAGAAATGACTACATGGGAAGGAGCCACAGAACTAATGCACTATGACGTGATACAAATTGACACAACATACACCGACTGAGCTAAGCATTTATTTGCTATAAATAATTAACTACTAAATAATTAGCTAGATCAACCCGGAACACCCAAAGAAATCTGATCTGGGATTCATAAGAATATCTGATAGACATAAACAATAACTTGATGACACTGTGTGATCTGCAGTTCACCCCACGTTCAACAGGCTCTCCCTTTTTCCATCCTTTCATCCCCTCGCACGCACATGCACGCACACCTCCGCAAGTTTGTTTCTCCACAGAGCCAAGGAGCTACCAGCGCATACACGTTGTTTCCCAGCCAATCGCACACGCGTTGTTCCCCAGCCAATCGCACACGCGTTGTTCCCCAGCCAATCGCACACGTGCACGGACAAAAGTAGCCGACAAAGGAGTTTGTGTCTGCTGGAGCCTTGGCTGTAAAATATAATGCGTTGCGGCGGTGCTTCGCTGCATTATTGAAGCCATCAGTTCGACTGCTAAGTTTACAGTATACTGTGTGGCACTGGGCCACTGTGTGAGCTAAAGTACAAAAGACACATCTCTAACTCCTGAGTCCTGCCCATAACAGTGTGTCAAGCGCAACAGTCCAAAATGGCAAGAGCCATTAAATGCCAAGACCACAACAAGGTCATGTTCAGTAGGTATAAACAGGAGACAATGTATTTGAGAATATAGCGAAAAAGAAAAATGAACATTTCCTGGTAGCCCTTCCTGTTTTAAAAACTCCCATTTTGAACGTGACCATGACAAGAGATGATAAATAACTGTTAAGTCACTGTCAATGCACTGTCTCTGTGTGTGTCTTCTATACTCCTACAACTATGTGGTAACATTTGAAGCTCTTGTAAGTAATTCTATTATCTAGGCCCGCCCCCCGTTCGGACAGGGACACCCACCTGTGACTGCATCGTAGAACTCGTCATCGTTGTTCATTGTACAGGGTCAAAGTCAGACCTCCAGGTGCTAGCGGAGAGAGAGGTGAGTCTCTAAAGCATGGTCCCTCTAGTGAGCCTCACTGGTCACTGGCACTTCAAATGCCTCCTCCTCCACGTCAGGACAGGCAGCAGCTCACACAGCAAACCTGCTGGACAAAGACAATCAGGTCAGGGTTGTATTCATTAATGCACACTGTAGCATAATGTTTTGCAACGGAAAACAAAAACGAGCAGTTCTTATTAGACAAGTCCAGGTAGTCCCTCCCTGTTTCAGTCCGTTTTCTTCCATTTTGTGTCAAATGAATATGACCCAGACAGACCACCATTAACGATCACACATCAACAACAACAATACAACTAGGCAATCTGTCCATGAAACTCCTATTAATTTCACAACACACTCATTCACTCATCTACCAGTAGACTATATGAACTCTTCTCCTTGCTGTCCCTCTAGTCTAGTAGCTGTGGTTTCTGGTTTGGAGTGGACCCAGTGAGTGGTGGCCTGTATGGTCCACTGAGCCCAAACAAACAGTGCTCAAATTACATAACCAAACACAGGAGCAAAATGGCTGCCATTTGCTGTGTCAGTCTGTCGGTCGGTCTGGTGTTAATCTGATCCTGAACTTTCTCTCTGTGCGTTAGCCTTACCTGCTGTTCTGCTGTCTGTTAGTCTCCCTATTCAGACCTAGCCTGTGGTCTAGGAGGTTTTTCTGGGTGTAGGACGACTAGGGAGGGTGACTGACTGACTGACTTCTCTATTTGTGTCCTTAGTCTTTACATACCCAGTACCAGGAACACCTCAAACAAACTCACTGGTGAACTTTGGACTGTACCACGATCGATAAGCGAGGAGACCGGTTGGTGCATAAGCCCTATGTATTCAGTTCTGCACAGAGGATTGGTCACATCTAAGCTCCATATTAAAAGTTAATCAAATACACACACCCCCCCCTCAGGACTGGGCGCTATAGCCCAAATATATCAATGTTTTTCACTGTATAGTGGTATCTGACAGTATTTTATGTTTTTGAATAATAAAAGTTCTAAATTATGTTTCATGAGTAGTGCATGACCCTAGGATGGCAACACATACATTAAAAGTGGCTTTAAATGGTCTTTTTCCATTCTGATTTGTTTTATACATAAACAAACTAGGACAAAACTGACAGTGAAGTAGTACAATTTGTAGAACTTCCTTTATTTAGCATCGTATCGACACAGACGGTATTATAAAATCCCTACCGGTTTGTGGATTCCTACCAGTATAGGCTACCTTGGAAAGTATTCAGATCCCTTGACTTTTTCCACATTTTGTTAGGTTACAGCCTTATTCTAAAATTGATTCAATTGTTTTTTTCCCACTTATCTACTCACAATACTCCATAATAAAGCTATTTTTAGATGTGACCAATCCTCTGTGTGGAACTGAATACATAGGGCTTACTCACCAACAGGTCTCCTCCTCGCTTAGCGATCGTGGTACAGTCCAAAGTTCACCAGTGAATGTGTTTGAGGAGTTACTGGTACTGGGTAAGTAAAGACTAAGGACAAAAAGAGAAAAGTTAGTCTGGGGCAGGTTTTCATCAAGGATCTCTCTGTACTTTGCTCCGTTCATCTTTCCCTCAATCCTGACTAATCTCCCAGTGCATGCCGTTGAAAAACAGCCTCACAGCATGATGCTGCCCCCACCATGCTTCACAGTAGGTATGGTTCCTGACCAAGGCCCTTCTCCCCTGATTGCTCAGTTTGGCCGGGAGGACAGCTCTAGCAAGAGCATTGGTGGTTCCAAACGTCTTCCATTTAAGAATGGAGGCCACTGTGTTCTTGGGGACCTTCAATGCTGCGGAAATGTATTGGTACCCTTCCTCAGATCTGTGCCTCGTCACAATCCTGTCTTGGAGCTCCACGGAAAATTCTTTCAACCTCAAGGCTTGGTTTCTGCTCTGACATGCACTGTCAACTGTGGGACCTTATATAGACAGGAGTGTGCCTTTCCAAATCATGTCCAATCAATTGAATTTATCACATGTGGACTCCAATCAAGTTGTAGAAACATCTCATGGATGACCAATGGAAACAGGATGCACCTGAGCTCAATTTCAAGTCCCATAGCAAAGGGTCTGAATACTTATGTAAATAAGGTATGTTTATTTTTTTTGGACATTTGCAAACATTTCTAAAAAGCTGCTTTTGCTTTGTCATTATGGGATATTGTGTGTAGATTGATAAGGAAAACATTTTATATAATCCATTTTAAAATAAGGCTGTAAGGTAACAATGTGGAACAAGTCAAGGGGTCTTAATACTTTCTGAATGCCCTGTATATTGTTGATGTTACTAACATTATAACAGTTAATGAGAACTAGTGATAGAGCTCAGTCAAGGGTTTCTCTATATTGAAACCTTAAAAATGGTGCCTCAGATTTGGATAGGATAACCAAATGAATCAAACAAAATCAGATCAATTAATTATTCCAGTAATTAATCAGTAAATTATCTGGAGCATTAATTAGCCGAGTCACCACTGATCCACAACATTTGCATAGATGAAGCAATCTCTTCTTTTATAAAAGTGTGCGCTGTCTCTTTAAGACCCAATATGTCATTCACACACAGAGACCATTCAAGGCTTGAGCAAAGATGATCTTGACTGGGAGAGACATGAGGCGGGGGAGACAAAGTGAATGACTAATGTTTTTTGGGACAATCAGATTTGAAATTAGCAATATTTTGCGTTATGGTTTGCAGATTATGACAAACACAGTACTCGGGTAGTGAATTGATGTTAGCTTCAGTTGTAAGCTAGCACAGAAAGTTAGCCCACAAAGCTGGAAGCTATTGGTATCTTCTTGCAATGTGAAGACTTGTAGCCTGTAATGGACAGTTATAAAAAATTGTACATGCATTATTTAAGTGTGTTAACTTCTGTGTAGCATACAGCCCATACTCCCAGTGAGTGCAGTGGTTCCTCAGGACAGGCTAAAGCTGGCAATGACTAAGGGGAGCAGGAACGGTACGCTCAATCAGTAGACGACACCAGACATTTGACAGAAGTACCAAAAGTTTTTTATTTTAATTATAGTACCAAACCGTTTTTCATATTCTAGGATCGAAAAAGTAGACGTTTCTTCAACACTAGTCACCTCACACAAGAAAGTGTTTAGGCAACTTTTATGACACTAATGCATTCATCATGTGTCAAATGAATCAATGATTATGGTTTTGCCTATCTATGCTAGAACTAAGGGGTGAGGAGAGTTGAAGTAGGCCTATGGCTTAAGAAAGCAGACATTGACCAATAATTAGATAAAATGCTTGAGGAGCAACTATGACCTCTCACTGCTGACCCCATCCTTGGCCTTTGAAAGTTCCCTAGGCTGTTGGTGTAACTAAGTCCATCAGCAGACAGAGGCATCAGGAACATACAACAGTAGAGACCTACTCATATCTGAACATATGAGACCTTGCTCTCCCCCGTTCCCCATGTGAGCCATCTGGTTGGCTGTTACCATCTCTCAGGTCACGTCACACTCACTCCATCGACCTCTCATTAAGGATTATGTAAGTGTTAGAGACATGGCACCATATCATGCCATATGCATCATAGGTAAACAATACGTTATCACACACTAACTACTCGCTCACTCATAAGTCTATTTAGTGCGATGAAAAAGAGCACAGTATGACCCAGAGGATAACGCTACAGTCAGTCTGGTAGCTAGAGACTGGGTCAACAGGGGAGGAGTTTTCTTAAGGTAGGGGTTTCTTAAGGTAACTTACACACAACTCAACTGTTGTTACTCTACATTCGTTTGGCTCTGTCATTTGATCAACACAGTCTAAGGTCCAACCGATCGCTTTCCTTCGGACACAACAGGTGCAACTACAATACACACATCCGAAGCCTTGCCTGCCATGAGCAAAATTTTCACTTAAACCAACAAGAGCAACACAACCTAACTGACAGATTCAGATAACTGACTCCTTAAAGGACGTGGGAAGAACACTTGACAGGCTAATGAGAGACTAGCAACCCATCAGACAGATTGTCTGAGGCTACAGCTGTAGACTGTAATAATGGGGACAGAGCCGTTGCCAACCCATTATGCCATTCAAATTCTCTATGCTGCTCCTAGTACGGTCCTGTGTGGTTGGTAAACAACATCCAAAACCAGCGGAAGTCAGAGACGAGAGAGAGAGAAAGGGAAGAGAGCCTCAGCCATGGAGAGCTGTCACCATGCGAGAGGCACAGACACACACAAACACACAGTGAAATTTGGCGCACACATACCACTGTGTGCCTGTGAGGACATGGACTTTGAGGAATGGTAGCTACAGCAACGACCTGAGAAAATGGAATAGAATCCCATTTGGCAAGCAGAGTGGCTTCTTAGGGGTTAGCTGAGAGCAAAATAACAAATGGGACCAACACACCCAGGAGCCCCATTAAGAGAGAACACAAAGCCTGGAGAGTGTGTGCACGTGTGTGTGTAAAGCTAGTGTGAGCGTTTAAAAAAAAGGGGGGAAAAGTGCGCACAGAAACACTATTGTTATTAAGCACATGGTGGCAACGTTCCAGTCCAACATTTTTAAACATTTTAACAGTTCCAAAACTAATGAAAACAATAACATTATGCGTAATGTATGTAATACAACCGTTTAAAATGTTTCTATTTTATGCAATGGTGAATCACAAAATGGGATTAGGGATCCAGGTAATGACAAAGAACAGACCCATTCACAGATCTATTGATGTAGCCTAACCAGCATACCTAATACAATCTATGGTCAGATCAGTACAAGGACTGAAGAACCCCAAGCCATCACTAATTTGATAGATCCAGTCATATCTGACCAAGATCACCAGCGGCAGTAGGGCTGGGTGATATGGCCAAAATATCATATCCCCACATTTGTGACATTTTTGGACCCAAATGACAGTATTTGTCTTTGAATATTTTTTATGATACTTTATGACCCTAGAGTGACAACACAAACAAGTGATTAAAAAATGGGTCTCTCTCTATTCTGATGTTTTTTATTGTTCAATCCAACTGCTTTTTAATTAATTTCTGCATTTCCTGCACTTTTCTTATCATTTCCACACTGTGCCATGCAGGGCTGCATGATACTGGCAAAAACATCTTGGCCTAGTTAAATTGGGGAAACCGTTGGAATCAAAATATACAACGTAACATGTAAAGTGTTGGTCCCATGTTTCATGAGCTGAAATAAAAAGATCACAGAAATGTTCCATACCCACAAAAAGCTTATTTCTCTCAAATGTTGTGCACAAATTAGTTTATATCCCTGTTAGTGAGCATTTCTCCATTGATAATCCATCCACCTGACAGAAGTGCATATCAAGAAGCTGATTAAACAGCATGATCATTACACAGGTGCACCTTGTGCTGGGGGACAATAAAAGTCCACTCAAAAATGTGCAGTGTCACAACACAATGCCACAGATATCTCAAGTTGAGGGACTGTACAATTGGCAGGAATGCCGACCAGAGTTGTTGCAGCGAATTCAATCAATTTCTCTAGCATAAGCCGCTTCCGACGTAATTTCAGACAATTTGGCAGTACTTCCAACCGGCCTCACAAGCGCAGACCATGTAACCATGCGCGAATTTCTGAACAAACTGTCAGAAACGTCTCAGGGAGGCTCATCTGCGTGTTCGTCGTCCTCACCAGGGAGTTCGGGGTCGTAACCGACTTGAGTGGGCAAATGCAGTGGAGAAGTGTGCTCTTTACGGATTAATCCCGGTTTAACTGTACCAGGCAGATGACAGACAGAGTGTATAGCGTCGTGTGGGCGAGCAGTTTGCTGATGTAAATGTTGTGAACAGAGTGCTCCATTTTTGGCGATGGGTTATTGTATTAGCAGGCATAAGCTACGGACAATGAACACAATTGCATTTTATTGATGGCAATTTGAATGCACAGAGATACCATGACGAGATCTTAAGGCCCATTGCCATGCATCCGCTGCCATCACCTCATGTTTCAGCATGATAATGCACGGCCCCATGGAAGCAAAGGATCTGTACACAATTCCAGGAAGACGAAAATGTCCCACTTCTTCCATGGCCTGCATACTCACCAGACATGTCACCCATTGAACATGTTTGGGATGCTCTGGATTAGAGGTCGACCAATTAATCGGAATGGCCTATTAATTAGGGCCGATTTCAAGTTTTCATAACAATCGGAAATCGGTATTTTTGGACACCGATTTGGCCCAATTTCTTTATTTAATCTTTATTTAACTAGGCAAGTCAGTTAAGAACACATTCTTATTTTCAATGACGGCCTAGGAACGGTGGGTTAACTGCCTCATTCAGGGGCAGAACGTCAGATTTTTACCTTGTCAGCTCGGGGATTCAATCTTGCAACCTTACAGTTAACTAGTCCAGTGCTCTAACCACCTGATTACATTGCACTCCACGAGGAGACTGCCTGTTACGTGAATGCAGTAAGCCAAGGTAAATTGCTAGTTAGCATTAAAGTTATCTTATAAAAAACAATCAATCAATCATAATCATTAGTTAACTACACATGGTTGATGTTATTACTAGTTTATCTAGCGTGTCCTGCGTTGCATATAATCCATGCGGTGCGTAACGTTGCTCCAATGTGTACCAAACCATAAACATCAATGCCTTTCTTAAAATCAATACACAGAAGTATATATTTTTAAACCTGCATATTTAGTTAAAAGAAATCCAGGTTAGCAGGCGATATTAACCAGGTGAAATTGTGTCACTTCTCTTGCGTTCATTGCACGCAGAGTCAGTGTATATGCAACAGTTTGGGCTGCCTAATTTGCCAGAATTTTACGTAATTATGACATAACATTGAAGGTTGTGCAATGTAACAGGTATATTTAGACTTATGGATGCCACCCGTTAGATGAAATATGGAACGGTTCCGTATTTCACTGAAAGAATAAACGTCTTGTTTTCGAGATGATAGTTTCCAGATTCGGCCATATTAATGACCTAAGGCTCGTATTTCTGTGTGTTATCATGTTATAACTAAGTCTATGATTTGACAGAGGAGTCTGACTGAGCGATGGTAGGCACCAGCAGGCTCGTAAGCATTCATTCAAACAACACTTTCGTGTGTTTGCCAGCAGCTGTTTATGACTTCAAGCCTATCAACTCCCGAGATTAGGCTGGTGTAACCGATGTGAAATGGCTAGCTAGTTAGCGGGGTGCGTGCTAATAGCGTTTCAAACGTCACTCCCTCTGAGACTTGGAGTGGTTGTTACCCTTGCTCTGCATGGGTAACGCTGCTTCGAGGTTGGCTGTTGTCAATGTGTTCCTGGTTCGAGCCCAGGTAGGTGCGAGGAGGGGGACAGAAGCTATACTGTTACACTGGCAATACTAAAGTGCCTATAAGAACATCCAATAGTCAAAGGTTGGGCACTGATGTTGGGCGATTAGGCCTGGCTCACAGAATCGTTCCAATTCATCCAAAAGGTGTTCGATGGAGTTGAAGTTAGGGCTCTTTGCAGGCCAGTCAAGTTCTTCCACACCAATCTCAAAAACCATTTCTGTTTGGACCTCGCTTTGTGCACGGGGGCATTGCCATGCTGAAACAGGAAAGGGCCTTCCTCAAACTGCTGCCACAAAGTTGTAAGCACAGAATCATCTAAAATGTCATTGTATACTGTAGCGTTAATATTTCCCTTCAATGGAACTAAAGGGCCTAGCCAAAACCATGAAAAACAGCCCCAAACCATTATTCCTCCTTCACCAGACTTTACAGTTGGCACTATGCATTGAGGCAGTTAGCGTTCTCCTGATATCCGCCAAAACCAGATTTGTCCGTCAGACTGCCAGATGGGGAAGCATGATTCCTCACTCCAGAGAAAGCATTTCCACTGCTCTAGAGTCCAACGGTGACGAGCTTTACACCACTCCAGCCGACACTTGGCATTGCGCATGGTGATCTTAGGCTTGTGTATGGCTGCTTGGCCATGGACACCGAAACTATACCACGGCAAAGTTTTCAGGTTTGGTGACTCTTTTGGTAGCAGTATCGAACCCTTCCATTACTTCAACGCACACTCCAAACTGTTCAATAGTTAGGCCATCCATATTACCGGAGCTTATATTCTACCTATTTCTACGACGGATTCTTGGCTGCAATTTAGATAATGCACTGAGTATACCAAACACCTTCAACATGAAGCTACCATGGACATAATGGCGCCGGAGGAGATGGCCTCCGTTTTACGGTCTCCTAACCAATTGTGCTATTGTGTTTTTTCCCCGGAATATTTGTAAATGATTTTGTACATAATGTTTCTGCAACTAGAGGGAGAAAAAAAATTCTAGATCACCTGTACTCCACACACAGAGATGGGTACAGAGCTCTCCCTCGCCCTCCATTTAGTAAATTCGACCACAACTCTATCCTCCGGATTCCTGCTTACGAGCAAAAATTTAACCAGGAAGCACCAGTGACTCGGTTTATTTAAAAAATGGTCAGATGAAGCAGATGCCAAACTACAGGACTGTTTAGCTATCACAGTCTGGAACATGTTCCGGGATTCTTCCGATGACATTGAGGAATACACCACATCAGTCACTGGCTTTATCAATAAGTGCATTGAGGACGTCGTCCCCACAGTGACTGTGCGTACATACCCCAACCAGAAGCCATGGATTACAGGCAACATTCGCACTGAGCTAAAGGGTAGAGCTGCCACTTTCAAGGTGCGGGACTCTAACCCGGAAGCTTACAAGAAATCCCGCTATGCCCTGCGACGAACCATCAAACAGGCAAAGTGTCAATACAGGGCTAAGATTGAATCATACTATACCGGCTCCGACGCTCGTCGGATGTGGCAGGGCTTGCAAGCTATTACAGACTACAAAGGGAAGCACAGCCGCGAGCTGCCCAGTGACACGAGCCTACCAGATGAGCTAAATCACTTCTATGCTCGCTTCGAGGCAAGCAACACTGAGGCATGCAGGAGAGTATCAGCTGTTCCGGATGACTGTGTGATCACGCTCTCCGTAGCCAACGTGAGTAAGACCTTTAAACCGGTCAACATTCACAAGGCTGCGGGGCCAGATGGATTACCAGGACGTGTGCTCCGGGCATGTGCTGACCAACTGGCAGGTGTCTTCACTGACATTTTCAACATTCCCCTGATTGAGTCTGCAATACCAACATGCCTCAAGCAGACCACCATAGTCCCTGTGCCCAAGAACACAAAGGCAACCTGCCTAAATGACTACAGACCCGTGGCACTCTCATCTGTAGCCATGAAGTGCTTTGAAAGGCTGGTAATGGTTCACATCAACACCATTATCCCAGGAACCCTAGACCCACTCCAATTTGCATACCGCCCAAACAGATCCACAGATGATGCACTCTCGATTGCACTCCACACTGCCCTTTCCCACCTGGACAAAAGGAACACCTATGTGAGAATCCTGTTCATTGACTACAGCTCAGCGTTCAACACCATAGTACCCTCAAAGCTCATCACTAAGCGAAGGAACCTGGGACTAAACACCTCCCTCTGCAACTGGATCCTGGACTTCCTGACGGGCTGCCCCCGGGTGGTGAGGGTAGGTAGCAACACATCTGCCACGCTGATCCTCAACACTGGAGCTCCTCAGGGGTGCGTGCTCAGTCCCCTCCTGTACTCCCTGTTCACCCACGACTGCATGGCCAGGCACGACTGCAACACCATCATTAAGTTTGCTGACGACACAACCGACAATGACGAGACAGCCTATAGGTAGGTCAGAGACCTGGCCGGGTGGTGCCAGAATAACAACCTATCCCTCAACGTAACCAAAACCAAGGAGATGATTGTGGACTACAGGAAAAAGAGCACCGAGCACGTCCCCATTCTCATCGACGGGGCTGTAGTGGAGCAGGTTGAGAGCTTCAAATTAGAATGGTCCAAACACACCAAGACAGTCATGAAGAGGGCATGACAAAGCCTATTCCCCCTCAGGAAACTAAAAAGATTTGGCATGGTCCTGAGATCCTCAAAAGGTTCTACAGCTGCAACATCGAGAGCATGACCGGTTGCATTCATGCCTGGTACGGCAATTACTTGGCCTCCGACCGCAAAGCACTTCAGAGGGTAGTGCGTACGGCCCAGTACATCACTGGGGCAAAGCTGCCTGCCATCCAGGACCTCTACACCAGGCGGTGTCAGAGGAAGGCCTTAAAAATTGTCAAAAACCCCAGCCACAGACGGTTCTCTCTAATACCGCATGGCAAGCAGTACCAGAGTGCCAAGTCTAGGACAAAAAGGCTTCTCAACAGTTTTTACCCCCAAGCCATAAGACTCCTGAACAGGTAACTGAATGGTTACCCGGACTATTTGCATTGTGTGCCACCCCCCAACCCCTCTTTTACGCTGCTGCTTCTCTCCATTTATCTTCAATGCATAGTCACTTTAACTATTCATTCATGTACATACTACCTCAATTGGCCCAACCATCTGCATAGTGTCCCACCATCCGCCAGCCCCTCTTTTTACGCTACTGCTCCTCTCTGTTCATCATATATGCAAAGTCACTTTAACAATACCTACATGTACATACTACCTCAATAAGCCTGACTAACTGGTGTCTGTATATAGCCTTGCTACTCTTATTTTCAAATGTCTTTTTACTGTTGTTTTATTTCTTTACTTACCTACACACACACACTTTTTTTGGTTACAGCCTGTAAGTAAGCATTTCACTGTAAGGTCTACTTGTATTGGGCGCACGTGACAAATAAACTTTGATTTGAAATAACAGAGAGAACTATGAATATAGGTATTTGATCATGTCTGTATGCATTAGAGGTCGACCGATTATCATTTTTCAATGCCGATACCGATTATTGGAGGACCAAAAAAGCCGATACCGATTTAAAAAATTGCTGCAATACTGGAATTAACACTTATTTTAAATTAATATAATACATCAATAAAATCAATTTAGCCTCAAGTAGATAATGAAACATGTTCCATTTGGTTTAAATAATGCAAAAACAAAGTGTTGGAGAAGAACGTAAAAGTGCAGTATGTGCTATGTAAGAAAGCTAACGTTTCAGTTCCTTGCTCAGAACATGAGAACATATGAAAGCTGGTGGTTCCTTTTAACATGAGTCTTCAATATTCCCAGGTAAGAAGTTTTAGGTTGTAGTTATTATAGGACTATTTCCCTCTGTACCATTTGTATTTCATTAACCTTTGACTATTGGATGTTCTTATAGGCACTTTAGTATTGCCAGTGTAAGAGTATAGCCTCCGTCCCTCTCCACGCTCCTCCCTGGGCTCGAACCAGCAACACAACGACAACAGCCACCACATCGAAGCAGCGTTACCAATGCAGAGCAAGGGGAACAACCACTCCAAGGCTCAGAGCGAGTAAAGTTTGAAACGCTATTAGCGCGTGCTAACTAGCCAGCCATTTCACTTCGGTCACACCAGCCTCATCCCGGGTGTTGATAGGTTTGAAGTCATAAACAGCGCAATGCTTGACGCACAACGAAGAGCTGCTGGCAAAACGCACAAAAGTGCTGTTTGAATAAATGTTTACACGCCTGCTTCTGCCTACCACCGCTCAGTCAGATACTTAGATACTTGTATGCTCAGTCAGATTATATGCAACACAGGACACGCTAGATAATATCTAGTAATATCATCAACCATGTGTAGTTAACTGGTGATTATGATTGATTGTTTTCATGAGATAAGTTTAATGCTAGCTAGCAACTTACCATGGCTTACTGAATTTGCGTAACAGGCAGTCTCCTTGTGGAGTGCAACGAGAGAGAGGCAGGTCGTTATTGCGTTGGACTAGTTAACTGTAAGGCTGCAAGATTGGATCCCCCGAGCTGACAAGGTGAATATATGTCTTTCTGCCCCTGAACGAGGCAGTTAACCCACCGTTCCTAGGCCGTCATTGAAAATAAGAATGTGTTCTTAACTGACTTGCCAAGTTAAATAAAGATTAAATAAAAAGGTGCAAAAAAATAATAATAATAAAAAAAATGTTATATATATATTTAAATCGGCACCCAAAAATATCGGCCATTCCGATTAATCGGTCGACCTCTAGTATGCATATTCAAATATTAATGACTTCTGAAATCCGACACGGTTTCACTGGAATTATCAACCCTCAACAGCTCATATAGGCATGGTTAAGCTGACATTCATCTCAACAGGTAGACTAGTACAGTATGGCTGTCTTAACTGAAATGGTGCTCACATAACTTTCATTAGCTGGCTTTGGTTAGCATCCTAGCTAGTTACACGGGCATCTGTCAGTCAATGCACTATTTGTTGTTATCCCTCGTTTAGGATTGCACATTCAGGAAATCACCAGCAGAGGTGAGCGGCCTTGGAATCCATTTACCATTACACTGTAGGCACTGTAGGCACTCATAACGTTTATCAGAACTTCAAAATTAGTAGAGCCCACTCTGGAAATTGTATGCTCATAGAGTATTTAGTTCCAAACAATGTCTTAAAATGTACTAAATTTAAAAGAGTAGTTGAGATATTCCTATAGACATATAGACATACGCCATATTTTGGAGTATAATGACAGATGTCTGTATCATGTATGGTTCACGGATCATAAGGTCTTACGGGAGGTGTGTCTAGGGCTAAAAAGGGCCTAAAATGGCCACTTTCTTCATGATTTTCTAAAAACATTTTGTAAAAAGCATGTCAAACATCCTTCCTCCCAATGAAGTTTATGTGAGAATTGCCAGAAGAATCAGATACCAAAAATACTTTCCGCACCCGCTGGCATGAATCGCACATTACATACCCTAAACCTGTCCAACATGTTAGTAACAATGCCTTTGAAACATATACTCAAAATGCAGAAAGTGGTCTACTCTCTTTAGAATGATGACTTCTATTATCACAGCCTCAAATTGGAATTTAAACAGCCATCACAAGGCCCATAGTAGAAAACCAAAAATAAGAAAGCAGTCAATCAATAGGCTAGACTAGGCATAATGACTGAAATCAAGAGAAAGGCCTGGCTTTCAATCCTTCGCCGCAAATCTCTGAATAAATACCATTGACAGCTGTAGTAGTGGAAAGGTTAGCATGAGTGTCTACAAAAATAAATCTACATGGTGATGATTGAGAATGGGAGTGACTTATAGTGTAAGCGATGAGTCAAACTTGGAAAAGGACAACTGGTAGAAAAGTAAATCATATTGAGACAGGATAGAAAAAACACACTGAGTTAATAAAGCTGATCGTGGACTTCAGGAAACAGCAGAGGGAACACCCACCTATCCACAAACGGGGCCACAGTGGAGAAGGTGAAAAGCTTCAAGTTCCTCAGCGTACACATCACTGACAAACTGAAGGGGTCCACCCACACAGACAGTGTGGTGAAGAAGGCGCAACAGTGCCTCTTCAACCTCAGGAGGCAGAAGAAATTTGGCTTGGCACCTAAAATCCTCAGACTTTTACAGATGCACAATTGAGGGCATTCTGTCAGGCTGTATCACCGCCTGGTACAGCAACTGCAGCCCCCGAACCACAGGGCTCTCCGGAGGGTGGTGCGGTCTGTCCAACACATCACCGGGGGCAAACTACCTGCCCTCCAGGACACCTGCAGCACCCGATGTCACAGGAAGGCCAAAAAGATCCTCAAGGACAACAACCACCCGAGCCACTGCCTGTTCACCCCGCTATCATCCAGAAGGCGAGGTCAGTAAAGGTGCATCAAAGCTGGGACTGAGAGACTGAAAAACAGCTTCCATCACAAGGCTATCAGACTGTTAAACAGCCATCACTAGTCCCTTAGAGGCTGCTAACCTATATACATAGACTTGTAATCACTGGCCACTAATAATTGGTGCACTAATCACCTCAATAATGTTTACATATTTTGCACTACTCATCTCATATGTATTTACTGTATTCCATTCTACTGTATTTTAGTCTACGCCGCTCCGACATTACTCGTCCAAATATTTATATATTCTTAATTCCCTTCCTTTACTTTCAATTTGTGTGTATTGCTGTGAAATTGTTAGATATTACTTTTAGTTTAGTTTATTAATTCGACCATTTAAAAAAACAAGCATACATAAAACGTAAGTCTTACATGCACATTAATAAAATCATCGAGGATAACACACAAAAGTCTGGGACTTATTTCCATTGTTGTACTCTTACTTGTTAGATATTACTGCACTGTTGGAGCTAGAAACACAAGCATTTCACTACACCCACAATAACATCTGATAAACATGTGTATGTGACCAATAAAAATGTATTTGATTAAAAGGTAGGTACTAATAGTCAAGCACAGGGCCATGGGTTTACATTGCTCTGGGTGTAGGACATTCTAGGAAATGTGGGGCTTTATCTGGTACTCTGTGAATCGAACTGTAACTGACAAAAGAAAACCACCAACACACGTCACGCCTGTGACAACATTGACAATGTATAAAAGACAAACATTGAGGAAGTTGCTACGTTCCGGCCTGGTGTCCCTCAGGGAAGCCTTGAGGAATGTAACCTTAAAACCTTTAGACACTGATAATGAGGCAACCAATGGCAGGGCAAGACACTGCTGCAGGTGTCTGCAGATACACACCCACTTAGCACGAGCTAGAGAGTGAGTCAGCACAATGCAGCGTCACCTGAAACCTGAGAGAACAGTCACACACACTACTACCTAGGAGGATCCTGCCCCCAAAACTTCTCCTGCATCCTCCCTGGAACTCAAAAACATCAAGAGGAGCGATGTGCTTTAAACTGTATACCTGAAGCACCAACCATGTCAGAGACTTTTCCATACTCCTCAATGGTAATGACTAACCTCCAGGCATAAACCTAATTTGTCATGTTGAGTGCTGACACAGCTAAGGCCTCTGAGGATTGTGTAAGTATGAGAGATGCGTGGGTTGAAATGGATGCTGCTAATTGATTGGTGCGGGCAATTACAGAAAGTCACCTTACACAGGCTATTCCCATGGGGATTTATCTGTCAACAAAGTTGAATCTTTACTCTAATTGTGTATCATGTAAATGGGATTCACACTACATCTGTACGATTCACGATTTCTTGATTTCTGTCAAGATGCTGGTACTTCAAATAACATGAAGCTGTCTAGTGTCACAGTGGCCCATTTCCAGCACAGACAGAGGTTAACAGCGGCCAGAACATCTTCTAACATTAACTGGTGGAGCAGATAGCTTTCCGCATCTTGACAGATACAGCATTGACACAGACAGACATACCATTTATCTCGGTACCCCCTGTATATTGGCTGGTTATTTTATTGTGTTACTTTTTATTTTTTACTTCAGTTTATTTGGTAAATATTGTCTTAACTTTTTCTTGACCTGCATTGTTGGTTAAGTACTTGTAAGTATTTCACGGTAAGGTCCTACACCTGTTGTATTCGGTGCATGAGACAAATGAAATTTGATCCCCACCTTTAGTGCGACAGGTAGCCTAGCGGTTAAGAACGTTCGGCCAGTAACAAAAACGTTGCTGTTTCGAATCAAAGGTTTTGTCTTTGTACCCTTGAGCAAGGCCCTAATTTCTCCTGTAATGTAAGTCCCTCTGGATAATAGTGTCTGTTAAATTATGCCCATGTATTGCATTCACTGAACAAGTCTCTGTTGTCGGTAGTAGCCAGGGATGGCAGTGAAAGTAAATGCATTTTATAGCTCAAAGATAGATTAGCTTGCTAGCTAACTAGGCATGGGACTAGATATAGTAGGGAATTAATGAGGGAGACATTAGCTAAGTAAACTATGTTACAGTAACTAGCTAGTAAGTGTTAACGTTATAAAATATATTGGCTGGCTAGGGAGCTAATATTACATCAATGCGACACCAACCTTTATAACAATGAATTTACTTGCTACATAAAATAAATCAAACAAACTATGGAAGTTATGTCTTGCTTCAGCTAGAAAGTTAGCTAGCTGGTCCTGAGAGCTCGTCGAGAAAAGCTTGTTAGCTAGCATCAAAACAAAGATTAAGCACAAGTTTGCGCTTCTTCACATTCCATTCCATTCCATGCACAAAACTCAGAGAACTGTCACATATAGTGTTAAATAATTACTGTACCTGAAGATTTGGGACACCTGGTGACGCTTGACTTAATTTGACAGGGTGACCAAACGCTCTGTGTGAATTGACACAGAAGCGGAAATGCTTGACCACAGGGGCGGTCTCATGACAAGCCAACCGGCCAATCGGGCATCCGTGAATGGACCGCCTGATCCACACAAACACATGCTGACAGGCTGGAAGAAGAGCAGAGTGTACTACTACTGTAAATAACATTACACACTGTACTCAGTATTCGGATACAAAAACGTGTTTTATCCACATTAGGGATAAGGTGTATGGCAAAATATCGAATTACTATCAAAGTGATATGTGACCTAACAATCAATTTCCAGAGGACAGAGGAAATCATTAATGATTATGGAAAATACTTGGTCGATTTTCTTACCACACCACCTTGTTGTTTTTCATTTTGATCATTTATATCTGAAATCTCCTAATCCCATGGCATTACTACACAACATCAACAGCCAACACATTCTGTCTGCTCTCATGGACACTGCCAAAGCCAGGTGCACAAGCATTTCTGCATGAAGGCTCAGTGAATGGTGAATGGTAATTGTTGGTTGTATTGAAGTTGATAATGCTTTACTGGTAATGCTGGTGATGATGAGAGAAAACCATGGGACTGTAGTAGAGACACCTCCTCTACAAATATGTCAAACTGTGTTCTAAAGTGAATAATATCACATGTACAGACACTTGTAGACACATTAGGCAATCAAATACAGCAACTGACAGGGAGAGTATTTTTCAATCCCAGTCTACCTACTTCCAGCATGTCCTGCACCAAAGATAAAGCTGGGAGGGATGGGAGTAGATCTATAGCAGTAATCAGGAGGCAGTGCATTATTAATGAGGGATAAGTTTGGTTGCCATGTATTATTCTGCGCATCGATAAGGGAGGCAGCAGTGACTGATACACCCACCTGCTTAGATCATCATAAAGCAATGACTACTGGCTGCTGCCATGACCTGCAGTGACCCTGTCACAAATATGCACTCACTGTGTGTGTGTGTTTCAGATAAGAGACACGAGAGGAGGAGGGAGAGAGAGCATAGCAATCAACTTCGATCATTCGCTGAGAGCAGATGAAATGTTGGGTGGATTAGACAGGATCTTGGCCAACTTGTGTTGCATAAGTCTGATGATTTGATGAGTGAGGGAGTTGTTTTCTCCATTCAAGCACTGCCCAGTTCTGGGCTCTTCAATAAAACACAGACCTGTTTGTCTACTCACACCCCCCTCAAAACAGGGAGAATGTACAGAGATAGTGGATAATTATGGCCATTGTTGAAGCGGCATCGCTCTGATGGTTCACGGCAACCCAAGAGAAGTTGTTGAGCCAGCTTCAGAGAAAGAGTTATTCATTCAGCATTATGAACGGTAATTACACAGATAACCAGGGCTGGAGAATGCCACAGACTAGTTTAGTTCAAGTGCTTCAGAGAATATTTTTTTTAAATTATTTATCTCTTGGCATATCACAACTATGGGTCCTAAACTATTTTATTATTTTGGAATTTAGATTGACCAAGAAGGCTTTGAGCGTAGGAAACATTGAAATTGATGTGTCAAATATTTTGTAATCAAATAGGCTTCTCACAAATTACTTATCACAGAATTATTTTTCTGTGAGGATATGTTGTTTACTTCAAGGAGTAGTCATATTCATTGTTTCAGGGGGTAGTAATACGTATTGCTCCTTGCTGACGCCCTGATTTCCCCTGCAATGTCCTTACTGGCTGTTCCTCATATCCCCACTAGATGGAGGTAGAGAACTGTGATACATTTTCTTGATCATCCACAATCAGTAGGTCAGAAATCTATTCAGTTTTCATGATATGCTGTCTCCCTAGATTGAAATTGTTAATGAGTGAAATCTGTAACTATTTTGAGAGTTAATTGAAGGCCATCCAGATGTTGTGAGAACATTATTATTTGCCCATTTGACCAAAAGACAGCTCAAATCGAATGTATGATTTCCTGTGCATACGAAGGTCATATACTGTATTAATGTAAATATAATTTGCTGTGATTTGTGTCACATCTTTTTACTATTTATATTCCTTTGTGTCACTCACCATGTCAACACACAACAAGCAGAGGAAAAAAATAACAAGGCCAGATGAAAGCACCCGATGAGCATACAGTTATCATCATTGTTGGCATCCCAACCATCACTATGGAGACTTGGTGGCAGTGCACTGCCAGAGGGCCCCAGAAACAGTGTTCATCTAGGCCTCTGGAGGGACAACAGAGCAGTAGGGGGTCCTACTATTGATCTCATTATTACAGTTATTCTGGGATGAAAGCAGAGGAAATGCTTGTTATTCATACTATTGAAAAATAATGTTACTTTATATTCCACCAGCAGTTAAATGATGGTTTAAATCTGTCTCTGAGAATGGTGGCATACTTATGTAATAGCACTGCTAATAGATAATAGCCATTACAAGTTCTCAAAATTTATGTTGAGGATGACTGGATTCCAATTCTTTTATGGTAAAGACATGCTTGGACAGCAGTTTTTCTATATGGGTAATAGTCTCCTGTACATCCAGAGCGGATGGACTTCAAATATCTAAACTGGAAGGGAAAGAAAAAGGTGTAAGATCATTAAGCACTATCTCCATGTTTAGTGAGTGTTGATTCTCTCCCTCCCTGTTCCAGCTCTGTGAACGATAAAACGCTGGGCCCCGGTGCCGTCTGTGATTCCATGCCATATCCTGGCTCTGCCAAGGATGCAGCCATGGTAGCCCTGGCACCACAAAGTGCCTTGTTTGCACTATGCCCAACCTAGCAGATGGCATATCTTGCAGAAATGCCCATCTTCGGCAGGCAGGCAGGCGGGCAGGCGGGCAGGCGGGCGGGCGGGAAGGATGGATGGATGGATGGATGGATGGATGCTCTTCCAGTAGGATGTTTTGCAAGGCTGACAACCTTTCATGTACTATCTCTGTACAAATCCGCTTTGATAGGTTTTATGTAACATTGTTACATGATCCCTGGCGGAAGCTCACAGCTACTCATGACTTACTTTATGATATTATTCCATTATTGGTCTTTGAAGATTGCCATTGCAGCGTGTTAATCTATTATTAATGTGCTTTTTAGGAGCTGGGGTGACTATCAGCCTGCATTAGACCCTGGAGAGGCTGGTAATAACCCTGTAAGGGGTTAACCAGGATCTTTGTGCTGTGTGTGTGCACAACTGAGCAAGAAGACAAGTACATTAGAGTGTCTAGTTTGAGAAGGAGACGCCTCACAAGTCCTCAACTGGCAGCTTCATTAAATAGTACCCGCAAAACACTAGTCTCAACGTCAACAGTGAAGAGGTGACTCTGGGATTCTGGCCTTCTAGGCAGAGTTCCTCTGTCCAGTGTCTGTGTTCTTTTTCCCATCTTAATCTTTTCTTTTTATTGGCCAGTCTGAGATATGGCTTTTTCTTTGCAACTCTGCCTAGAAGGCCAGCATCCTGGAGTCGCCTCTTCAATGTTGAGACTGATGTTTTACGAGTACTATTTAATGAAGCTGCCAGTTGAGGACTTGTGAGGCGTCTGTTTCTCAAACTAGACACTAATGTACTTGTCCTCTTGCTCAAGTGTGCACCGGGGCCTCCCACTCCTCTTTCTGTTATGGTTAGAGCCAGTTTGCACTGTTCTGTGAAGGGAGTAGTTCACAGCATTGTACGAGATCTTCATTTTCTTGTCAATTTCTCGTATGGAATAGCCTTCATTTCTCAGAATAAGAATAGACTGATGAGTTTCAAGAGAAAGAAAGTTCTTTATTTCTGGCCATTTTGAGCCTGTAATCGAACCCACAAATGCTGATGCTCCAGATACTCAACTAGTCTAAAGAAGGCCAGTTTTATTGCTTATTTAATCAGACAACAGTTTTCAACTGTGCTAAAATAATTGCAAACGGGTTTTCTAATGATCAATTAGCCTTTTAAAATGATACACTTGGATTAGCTAACACAACGTGCCATTGGAACACAGAAGTGGTGGTTGCTGATAATGAGCCTCTACGCCTATGTAGATATTCCATAACAAATCTGCCGTTTCCAGCTACAATAGTCATTTACAACATTAACAATGTCTACACTGCATTTCTGATCAATTTGATGTTATTTTAATGGACAAAAAATATGCTTTTCTTTCTAAAACAATTACATTTCTAAGTGACCCCAAACTTTTGAACGGTACTGTATGTTTTTTTTTTCTATTATGAATTTGAGGGAAGCATTTGATAAATAAACCACGTCCTGGCCCATTTTGAAACTAGTCTACTCACGGACTGCTAATTAGCTTATTTGTTCAATAACAAGCTTGTTCAGTCATGCTACCTTAAATCCCCAAAGTATCCGTTTTATCCTAGTGGAGAGGGTGGGAAAAAAATACATCGTTTGATTAGGGTGTAGTCCTGGGTAGATTTAGGCTATGGCATGTTGTCTTCTTGAGATTTTCTGTTTAATTTCTTTCTTTCACATTAGCTGATGTAAGTCAGTGGAACAAGTCCTATTCCTTATGATGGGCTACCATATTATAGGATAATTAGTGTGCTTGTCAGTAAGAACAGTACTGTTATTCCTTTTAGTATTTTATTATTCCACTTCTTCCCAATTTTGATGATGTAACTACTTATTGAAATCTAATATGCCTACTTGGGTGTTTGAAAATAAATGACAAGAGGCTATGCATCTTTGTCGGCATTCATGTAGGTAGACTATGTCATTGATTGTAAGTCATGAAAACGAGAATATGCTGTATTGAAATGACTGTTATCCTCAATTATTTAGTCATTTTAGTTGTGTGAAAGCTGCTAGGCACGAGATGGTAAGAGGTCTCTCAATAGCTCATAAACACAAAAGATCTTGCCTATGTATTGTAAGATGATAAGTATCTGCAACTAATCAGCCTCAACCACCTTTAGATTTGTTGTGAAGGTGGGGCAACTTGGAGAAATTCATTGTTATAGCAGGAACATTTTCAAACCCCCTGCACTTGGGGAACATAAACCCCTGCACTTGGGGAACATAACCCCCTGCACTTGGGGAACATAACCCCCTGCACTTGGGGAACATAACCCCTTGCACTTGGGGAACATAACCCCTTGCACTTGGGGAACATAACCCCTTGCACTTGGGGAACATAACCCCTTGCACTTGGGGAACATAACCCCTTGCACTTGGGGAACATAACCCCCTGCACTTGGGGAACATAACCCCCTGCACTTGGGGAACATAACCCCCTGCACTTGGGGAACATAACCCCCTGCACTTGGGGAACATAACCCCCTGCACTTGGGGAACATAACCCCCTGCACTTGGGGAACATAACCCCCTTGCACTTGGGGAACATAACCCCCTGCACTTGGGGAACATAACCCCCTGCACTTGGGGAACATAACCCCCTGCACTTGGGGAACATAACCCCCTGCACTTGGGGAACATAACCCCCTGCACTTGGGGAACATAACCCCTTGCACTTGGGGAACATAACCCCCTGCACTTGGGGAACATAACCCCCTGCAATACTTTCTTCAAGACCTATTTTAAAGGGATAGTTCACCGACATGAATTCATGTTTAACAAAATTCTTAGTAGATCTATGTTCATCACACAGTGCACCAGACTGATGCATTTATCTGTTGAAATTCCACCTCTGGCTTTGGGCTAAGCCCCCAATGTCCTGAAATCCTAGAAACCCCCCTGGTAAACATGTTCTATAAGCAGAACTGTATATGTTATTTTATGGATTTGGCCAGCTAAGAAAGGCAGGGGTTTCATTTGAAACATTGCCTAATTGTTTACCAGTAAATTTGGGCTGAATTAATTATATTTGTGTCATCCATTTCCTGCAAAGCTTTGCACCAGCCGGCCTATACTGTCCAAATATTGTTTAAGTCTGAATTTAATAGCATATAGCCTATGTTTGTAGTAGGCCTGTGCATCCTCTACCTATTTCTGTATTTATGTTTTTACCTGTGCTTCTTGAAACGATCTACAAGTCTGGGTGGCAGCAGAGAGCTCTAAGTGATGCTGAATTTCCAGACAGCGATTCGCCACAGACAGAACCGCTAAAGCTGGGCGGAGAAAAAAACTCGCGAGCACACTTCCACTCTGTTTCTACCACTTCGAACCACTCCGGCGAGATAGAGTTGCATATGTTAGTGCAATATGAGTAGAAGATGTGCCAAAACCTAAACGGAATTAACCATAAAACATCATTAGGCCTACAGCGTGTTATGTTATTGTAGCCTAATTTGCCGTTTCCATCTCTATGCGCTGTTAAATCCGGTTTAATAGGGATTGCTGTAGTTTATTTGTTTGCAGTTGTGAGATAAAAGCTCGACTTCTTCTGCCTTTTCTGATAGGGGTTTCATTTCTGTTTTTCTGTAGTTGTCAAAGCGGAATGAATGACAAAGACAAAGGCGGATGTTAATTCGCCAACTCACTTTGTCTCGCCGAAGGAAAGGAGACACAGGCACAAAATGGAAAGCGGGACGGAGAGCGCCGACAGCGGGCAGGCGAAGCCTCAACAACAGCACCAGTTCGAGCAACAGCCCGTAGTGCAGCCCATTCAAGTCAACGCAAAGAAAAAAAATAATCGGGCTCCATCACCCGCCAGACCCAAGGATGTGCCTGGATGGTCCCTCACCAAGATCCGTGGAGGAATCGGTACACCAACACTGAGCGTTAAACCAGGATCCATACATTTAGGCAGCCGGGTGTCCAGGCGTAGTCCGGTTAGCGGGAAAGAGACGAAATCTGAGAAAGGAAAACTGACGGGAAAATCCACGGTATCGGTAGCCAGTGCCCAGAAGAGCAGCAGTAAATCGATGAAAGGTGTTCGGAGGAAGGTGTCCGATGCGAGCAACGCCTCCGACGACCAGAGCAAAGACTCCGGTTGCGCTGCGGGCAAACGTTCGTCAACGGATAGCAGTTCCGAGCTCTCCGATTGTGCCTCGGAGGAGAATAAACTATCCACGGACGCTCTGAGTAGTGACACCGAATCCAACAACCGAGGCGAGGGTCTTGATGGCGATAAACCAAGCAGTAACTGCGGACATGGGCCACCGGATAGGGGTAGTCGTGGTGACCATCACGCCAAGACCCCAGTGGATAAGGACCGAATCTCCCTGGGAGTGGAGACCGTAGGGGGGAGCATTTCTCCCGGGGATGAACGGTCTCTCACCTCGTTCGACAGCCGGGTGCCTGCCAGCACATCCCTAGCTTTCTCCGACCTGACGGAAGAGTTCATGGATGGCATGCATGAAGAATTTGTCAGAGAAATTGAGGAACTGAGATCAGAGAACGATTACCTAAAAGTAAGCATATGTTTTCCAGATGTTCTTCAACTACAGAAATGCCTCCCTCAGATTGCTCTCATTTGTGAAAGAAAACAACAACAAAACCCTAGTCTCCAAGAACTGTTCTGTTCAAGGGGCAATCTGTAGTTGCTACCTACATTTTCTACGTATAAATGAATGATATTGTACTAATTGATTCTTGAAGAAAATAACTTAGAAATGCCCCATGAGCTTAGTTCAACTGTCATAGTCCCACAGACAACCCAAAATATAAGCTTGTTTTACTCCAGTGTTTGTAAACAAACACTATATGGCCTCAAAACATGTTTAAAACATGGACTATGCATGGTCAAAACTATAATTTTGGATGGTCAGTACTTGCAACCATATCTTTGTCTGTGAATTTGAAAGTGGTTACATTTGTTCAGCCCCAGCCTTCAATAGGTACTGAAACGGGGCGGGGAGTTCACTTTGTTGTTGTTTCAACTGCTGAATGCAGATTTAAGAGATGGAGCCGAACTACTGTTTTCATTGGATCACCCAAAAAAAATAGACTCATTTGCATAAAATATCACGCATAATTACTGGTCTGAACTTCAAGTTTAAAAAATCAGGGCAAACCCAAATGGGCCACATAGCCAACAACTTCTTAAGGGCAAGATTGTTAACTCATCCTCACTCTTGTCCAAAAACAACAACAAAATACCACCCTTTGAAGGCACAGCGACTTAGGGTGGTCAGTGTTATCTCAGAATATAAACCCAATGTTTTCTCAGCTGATGATGGTCAGGTGGTTAGTGAATTCCCAACACATCAGAGGTGGTTGGAGGTGGTTTCAGGGGCTCATCCGTTACGCACGGGATGATTACAGTGACATGGTTAAGACAGCTTGACTAATTGTATTTTATCATCCAATATCATTGCCACACGTCACGGAGACTGCCTCAGTGGGGGAGCTTAATAATTCATTGAATTATCCTACAGGCCTGTGTGCAGAGGCGCGCCATGACAACGGGTTATCCAATCAACTTCTAGGTTACCTTAAGCACATTTTCTTTCTTTAGAATTAGAATGATGATTATTATGGTATACATAGGCCTCCCTAGGCTACTATGTGGTGGCCATCTAAGATCAAAAGTCCACCAAAGGTTCACTAGGACAGTCATGCACACTTCCACAATCATGCTAGATTTTTTGATTGATTGCTGCCCATGATCATCAAATCCAGTTGACTGATTGATATTTATTTTACTAGGCAAGTCCGTTAAGAACAAGTTCTTATTTTCAATGACATCCCTGGTGGAACAGTGGGTTAACTGCCTTGTTCAGGGGCAGAACGGCAGATTTTTACCTTGTCTGTCTGGGGATTCGATCTTCTAACCTTTCGGTTACTAGTCCAACGCTCCAACCACTAGGCTACCTGCCGATTACCACAGACAGCCATGGGGAGCCACATCCTTTTTTTTTTTATTAGTCAGTCTAATTCGGCATAAAAATCAGGTCATGCGTGCAGCCATAGTAGTACCAGACCTCCACCGCTGCATTCATTCATCCCCTGCTTCTGTTCTCAGGTCCTCTACACACCTGTCGGACTATTGCAGCTGTTTTCTGGAGGTAGCCTGCCTCGTGCAGATGCTGCAGTCGAGTGTGCCTACTGTCCTCATTCCACACATCATTGTTTGTACCGGGCTGCACTAGTGACGAGCTCTGCAGTGGTTGACCCACATTCCCCTGTCTTCTATCAGAGTGCGCTGCACGGCAGCCCTCCGCACATTAGCCATGCAATAAAATGCTTCTATTTACTACTACTACTACTACACATTTCATCCACCACCACCCTTATAAATATTTGATCTGCCTTATCACTATCCCGTTGTCAGGGGGGTTGAGGGATTTGGGCTAATGCCTCTCAAACTGCACACTGTGTTGTTATGTAAGTAGTAGTAGGTAATGCCAGGTTAAGCCCCTAAGGCTTTTTGTGTTTGAAATAAATCATAAATCATAACATTGTTATTATTCAGGTATTTGTCAGCTGGGAAAAGTTCAGTTCTGTATTAATCTCAGTGTTCTGTAGGGGTTTACCCCTAGACTGGTTATGTAGACTACCAGTTATGATGGGGTTGTTATATAGCATTGTTAATAATTCTGAGAGGAAGATACACATCCTGCCAAGGAGACAGTGACAATGATGGTGTTGATGACTGATCAGATGCTGACATATACTGTACATTAATGATTAGAATGAGTATAATGATTGGCTCATCAAGACCCTGTATATGGTAGGTAAGCATTTCCAACTATTCTCACCCCTCTTCTCTCCTCCATCCTTCCCCCCTCCGCTCTCCTCCATCCTTCCCCCTCCACTCTCCTCTATCCTTCGCCCATCCTCTCCTCCATCCTTCCTCTCTCCTCTATCCTTCCCCCTCCTCTCTCCTCCATCCTTCCCCCATCCCCTCTCCTCCATCCATCCCCTCTCCTCCATCCTTCCCCCCCCTCTCTCCTCCATCCTTCCCCCATCCTCTCTCCTCCATCCTTCCCCCATCCTCTCTCCTCCATCCTTCCCCCTCCTCTCTCCTCCATCCTTCCCCCTCCTCTCTCCTCCATCCTTCCCCCTCCTCTCTCCTCCATCCTTCCCCCTCCTCTCTCCTCCATCCTTCCCCCTCCTCCTCCATCCTTCCCCCTCCTCTCTCCTCCATCCTTCCCCCTCCTCTCTCCTCCATCCTTCCCCCACCTCTCCTCCATCCTTCCCCCACCTCCTCCCCATCCTTCCCCTCTCCTCCATCCTTCCCCCATCCTCTCCTCCATCCTTCCCCCATCCTCTCTCCTCCATCCTTCCCCCATCCTCTCTCCTCCATCCTTCCCCCCTCTTTCCCCAGGATGAGATGGAGGAGCTGCGCTCTGAGATGTTGGAGATGAGGGATATGTACATGGAGGAGGATGTGTACCAGCTGCAGGAGCTGAGGCAACAGTTTGAGCAGGCCAACAAGACCTGCCGCATCCTGCAGTACCGCCTCCGCAAGGCCGAGAGACGCAGCCTCCGCGTGGCCCAGACGGGACAGGTAGACGGGGAGCTCATCCGGACCCTGGAGCAGGACGTCAAGGTGAGGGGAGAGGGAGAAAATCTGGATGGAACTGTCTTTGTAAGGGTGGGGTGTGTCTGTCATCATCGACTTCGATGGACAGCTAAGGTGGTGTGTGTGGGCATGTGTGTGTGTATGCGTGTGTACAGGCCAATGCATAATTCATATGTTAGCAACACAAACAGAAACTTGAAGAGATACTGATCATTGGGTAAATCGCTAGCATTTAGGTGTTCACAGACTGGAAACTTCAAAGATGTTTCAACTTCTGGAAACTTCAAAGATGTTTCAACTTCTGGAAACTTCAAAGATGTTTCAACTTCTGGAAACTTCAAAGATAGGGGGATAACAGATCATAGGACAAAAGTTACATTTGGCTTTAAATGCATCCATTCACAAACCATTGATGGGATTTCTTGTTAGGAGAGACATTTCTGGTTGTGGGTCTTCCTACTGACCTGAGGCTATGGTTACACATCCCAAATTCACAGCTGTTTGTGAACCATTTCCATGTGACAGTAGCACAATGAGGTCTTTCTCAGAAATCGGGGAAGAGAGGGGGAGAGGAGAGTGGAGGGTGATGATGTCATCCCCGAAGGCTGGCCGCTGTCCCTCATTAAAGACGGTCCAGTTGTGTATCTTTAAAAAAAGAGAGAGAAAGAAACGGGAAGAAAAGCACCCCTTCTTTCTGGCAATCAAAATATTATGCCTCTGAGCGGTGTTTCTGTGCTGACTCTGGGGGATAAGGAATTGGTCTGGCTCCCGAGTTAGGTCCTCAGCAGCCAATCGGGGCACAGCGGGAGGGCGCAAGGCTCTCCAGGCCGGGGGAAGCCAGTCAAAAAAGGCTGTTAACACAGGAAACCAAAAACAAACCACAGGGATGTGACCCCGGCGGCCTCTGCTCTCCGCCATCTCTCTCTCCGTATTCCTAAACAGCCCAGTCTCTCAACACATACCTGATTGTTTCCTCTAGCTACCAACTACACCAGGTCAAATGTTCCCTTGTTCCCTCAAATTGGGTTTAAACACTCCCATGCCCTCCCGACTCATTTCAAACTGAATTCATCTGAACAGTGAGGCTGGCTTTGTTCTCTGACAGTAGGGGTTAATCAAGCATCAAACCAAGCACTGGGGAAGGAAATGTGTGTCACATGTTTTAGAGGATTTAGGCTATATGTATTCCTAGTGATATTTGAGACCTGTCCTGTACCAGCCACTGTAAACCCTCTTTAACTTGAACACTAGCACGCTATGTTACATTCAGTGGATACAAGTTGTTTCAACACATTGGGGAAGGTTCTTTAGACCAAAAAAATACTCAGTCTTAATTAGTCACATAGTACTCAACCAACATCACATAAAATAACATACTGTAAGTTGATAAGGCTGTGGGAAGGGGTGTGTACCCTTGCATGCATACAGTTTTCACATGTGTGTGATATCTGGAGATGGTCATGGGATACCCCTGGTCATTTTCTGGCCTCTCTGACCCACTGTCATAATTCCAGAGCTATGAAACATCTGGGTCTGATACAGGAAATAGAAAACAGTGAGGTCTACCACAATGTCAATGGGATATACACTAAGGGAAATACAGTATTTGCTCCAAGAATGTCCAGTAGGATATGGAATTAGTCTTGCATTACACTGTCTGGGTCAGTGGTTTTTCTTCAAGGCAGCTAGCTAGCTTCACTGTTTACTTGGCTCAGGTGTGAAAGATACCATATCCTTCCCTTCTGAGCTTCACATATACAGGATGTGTGGGCTGAGATTCCATGTACTCATAGCAATAGACAAGTTGCATATTTTATTTTAATTCCATTTTTTATTGAACCTTTATTTAACTAGGCAAGTCAGTTAAGAACAAATTCTTATTTACAATGATGGCCTACCAAAAGGCAAAAGGCCTCCTGCGGGGATGGGGGGCTTGGGATAAAAACATTTTTTTTAAATATAATATAAATATATATATAACAATATAAATATAGGACAAAACACATCACAACAAGAGAGACAACATAACACTAAATAAAGAGAGACCTACGACAACAACATAGCATTGTAGCAACACAACATAACAACAACATGGTATAGTAGCAACACAACATGGTAGCAGCAGAAAACATGGTACAAACATTATTGGGTACAGACAACAGCACAAAGGTCAGGAAGGTAGAGACAACAATACATCACACAAAGCAGCCACAACTGTCAGTAAGAGTGTCCATGATTGAGTCTTTGAATGAAGAGTTTGAGATAAAACTGTCCAGTTTGAGTGTTTGTTGCAGCTCGTACCAGTCGCTAGAGGAGAGGAGCGACCCAGGGATGTGTGTGTTTTGAGGACCTTTAACAGAATGTGACTGACAGAATGGGTGTTGTACAGTATGTGGGGGATGAGGGCTGCAGTAGATATCTCAGGTAGGGGGGAGTGAGGCTTAGAAGGGTTTTAGAAATAAGCATCAACCAGTGTGTCTTGCGACATCTATACAGAGATGACCAGATTACAGAGGAGTACAGAGTGCAGTGATGTGTCCTATAAGGAGCATTGGTGGCAAATCTGATGGCCAAATAGTAAAGAACATCTAGCCGCTCGAGAGCACCCTTACCTACCGATCTATAAATTATGTCTCCGTAATCTAGCATGGGTAGGATGGTCATCTGAATCAGGGTTAGTTTGGCAGCTGGGGTGAAAGAGGAGTGATTATGATAGAGGAAACAAAGTCTAGATTTAACTTTAGCCTGCAGCTTTTATATGTGCTGAGAGAAGGACATTGCACCGTCTAGCCATACTTCCAAGTACTTGTATGAGGTGACTACCTCAAGCTCTAAACCCTCAGAGGTAGGAATAACACCGGTGGGGGGAGGGGCATTGTTCTTACCAAACCACATGACCTTTGTTTTGGAGGTGTTCAGAACAAGGTTAAGGGTAGCGAAAGCTTGTTGCACACTAAGAAAGCTTTGTTGTAGAGCGTGGGGCCTAACACAAAATCCGGGGAGGGGCAAACTGAGTATAAGACTGTATCATCTGCATATAAATGGGTGAGAGAGCTTCCTACTACCTGAGCTATGCTGTTGATGTAAATTGAGAAGAGCGTGGGGCCTAGGATCGAGCCTTGCTGTACTCCCTTGGTGACAGGATGTGGCTGAGACAGCAGATTTTCTGACTTTATGCACTGCACTCTTTGAGAGAGGTAGTTAGCAAATCAGCCCAAAGACCCCTCAGAGACACCAATACTCCTTACCCGGTCCACAAGAATGGAATGGTCTACCGTATCAAAAGCTTTGGCCAAATCAATACAAATAGCAGCACAATATTGCTTAGCATATAGGGAGGGAAAGGAGAGGTTAGTGAGATAGGGAGATGAGGGTGGATTCCCTCTCTCTCTCTCCACTTTCCCTCTCTCCATCCCTCTCTCAGCAGCAGACAAATAAATCATATATGCCATTTAGCAGACACTTTTATCCAAAGCAACTTAGAGTCATGCGTACATGGATTTTACATATGGGTGGTCCCGGGAATCAAACATACTACCCTGATGTTACAAGCGCCGTGCTCTATCAACTGAGCTACAAAGGACTGCAGATAACAGCTGGGCAGCAGTAAGAGCAGCATCCTGGAGATACCATACACATAGAAACCGTCTCCATGTGTCAGCCAGGCAGGCTCCCGTTCAGAGAGCCGATTGGCTTGCTCATGGAGTTCCAGGAAGTGTTGTTGATCCCTGTGCCTGCTGCCTGCTCAGCACGGCACTAGCAGGAGCGTGTGTGGGATGCCCACAATGTGGATTATACTGTAACCACTAAACAACTGTCGTGCAGAGGTTGGCTCTTTAACAGCTGGGGAGCCTTTTTATATATACACAGAATGGAAGAAGATGTACTATTCTCTGTTTCTGGAGGCTGCAACAGAAAGGATAACAACTAGATGATAGGTACATAAAAGTGCACCAGTTGGGTGAGCCTGTTCGCTGATACTGCAATACTGGATCCCATCATCATTTAAATAGCTAAGATTTATAGTATATACTCTATATAGTATATACTCAATGCTTTCCTAGAGTATGCTCTCATTTGTAAGCACTTTCTTAGCTCATTAAAGTAGAAAATACAATATCTCTTTAAGACATACTTTACAGTAAAGTCAGTAAGGCATCAGCTAATCAAGTTGGCAACATTGCAAATGGCAGCCTATTCCCTAAATAGTGCTCTACTTTTGAGCAGAACCCTATGAGCCCTGTTCAAAAGTAGTTCACTACATACGGAATAGGCTGCCATTTGTGACGTAGCCATGGCCAATGCTTTACACACTCCCCCATCCTGCGCTTACTGCCAACATGCAAAACCCTGATGATAAAATGTACAGGGAAGTCTTTGGAAAACGGCAGTGTGAGGAACAGTTCTAGCTGTGACAATGCTGACAGGCAGGATCAGAGAGCGAACAGGGATCTGCTTCAGCAAGCACACACACACACACACTCTAATGCACGCATGCATGCAAATACACATACGCGCATGTAGACACACACACACATACATACACACACACACACAAAAATACATGAAAGACACCCTTTTGATGGTTAAATGTCTCCTTTTGATTTTGTCTGACTCTGTCCAGTGGATCACAGAGAATAGAGGGCATCTCAAGTGTATAGGTAGGAGGGCTGGCTGATAGATGTTTGAAGGCTGAGACTTGACCATAATGTACCAGTCACTCCCCCCTACATACACACTGACTGTATGCCTGTCACATCCTCTAGTGCCAGCTGGGGCCTCTCTCACCAATGCTAAAACCGCTCGTTGGGTGACCCTAGACGGTGATTTTTTCCAACTATTGGTTAAGGTTAAGATTGGGAGAGAGCAAGCTGATCCTAGATCTGTACCTAAGAGGGACTCGAGGTGTTTTTTCTCTTTACATATCAAAGCATTATATTTATTGGGAGGTGCAGGCAGACAAAGCAGTGTATGGAAAGGAGCTTAACTGCGAGAGGGAGAGTCCTCTCATTGAATGTGTGTTAAGTTAACAGGCCATTAATAAAGGCTGCTGTTTACTGCCAATGGGGCCCAATCACCATAAAGCATCAAAGTCTAAAAACAGAGCCTGGAAACCTCCCAGAACGCTAATGAAAGAGGCATTGATTTGACCATGCAGTCCGTCTCCCCGCCTGTCCCCCTTCTCCCTTCTACAGTACGGAGAGGAGAGGGCAGAGAGGGAGAGGCAAAGAAGTATAAGGAAAGAGAGAGAAAGATAATCACAGATTTGTGTGTGTATAAAGGTGAATACAAATGTGGTTTGTAAATAATATATTGTCTCTGTCTCTGTTGTTTTCCTTCTTTAAAAGTTAAGGACAGCATTAAAAACAGCCAAGCAACACACAAAGGGAGATACGTAGGAGAGAGTGCGAAAAATTAATTAGAGCGTGGTGGTGAACTGGGCAGTTCAGCTCAGAGTGGGCAGCACAGAGGGGCATTGTGGTTCCCAGCTGCACATTGGCTCTGATTCAGGGGCAGAGAGAATCCCCCAATGCACACACACACACACACACACACACACACACACACACACAGGCCCTGTTTCCTGTCACCCCCTTCCTCATTCAATGAGATCAGCACTGTACCATCCTATACCAATAGACTCCCATCTCATGCTATGTAGATGCAAAGAGGGAGACAAATATAGAGTATGGGTGAAAATGAAATAATAATAATGTGCCTTGTATCATTCTGTTTACATTTTCAATATAAACTGTTTCCAGGACATTTGACATAAAGATGACAATCCACTCAAATGTTTTGGATATGTTTCCCATCTATCGTATGAATATGCACCCTTGACATGTCACCTCCTTTCCATATAAACAATTAGAACCAGGCAGTTGGATTTGCTTTTGGATTGAACCACCTGTTATAGTGCCCTGTGATATACAGTCACATACACACACACACACACACACACACACACACACACACACACACACACACACACACGGTTCTTTGTTATGATCAAATCTGCACCTTATGTTGTTGTTGGCCCAACAGAAAATCATACACTCATCTGGGTAGTGTCTGTGTTTATCCCTAACTGTGTTTAATGGCCTTCCAACCGCTCAGAGGAACACAACTTTAAAGGGCCAGTGCAGTCAAAAATGTGATTTTCCTGGGTTTTATATATATTTCCACACTATGAAGTTGGAGTAATAATATGAAATTGTGAAAATTATGATAATGCCCTTTCAGTGTAAGAGCTGTTTGAAAAGACCGCCTGAGTTTTGGCCTGCCTGGTGACATCGCCAGGCGGTAAATTAGTTAACAGACCAATAAGAAAGAGTTCCAATAACAGCTAGTTTTCAGTTTGTCCCTCCCCACTCAGACCACTACCAGACAGTCTTAGCAAAGTTGTTGCTTGAGAAATTCCCTTCGCTAAGAAGCATTTTTTATTTCATTTGGACCCTTTTCATTGAAAACAATCCCAGTGAGGTACTTAATTGTCACCCAGAGATGATTTGATAATGAGTTAGAAACGGGTGCATTGGGCCTTTTAAGAAGATCAGCCGGTTATAACAGTCTTGTTCTGTAGCGACATGTCAACACATGATCATCTCAGAGCTGCTCTCTGCTCCACTCCTACACATAGTGATAATGCTGGGTCATACTATCCAAATAATGATTGATTACACACAGGTGGATTGTATTTATCATCATTAGTCATTTAGGTCAACATTGGATCATTCAGAGATCCTCACAGAACTTCTGGAGAGAGTTTGCTGCACTGAAAGTAAAGGGGCTGAATAATTTTGCACGCCCAATTTTTCAGTTTTTGATTTGTTAAAAAAGTTTCAAATATCCAATAAATGTCGTTCCACTTCATGATTGTGTCCCACTTGTTGTTGATTCTTCACAAAAAAAATGCAGTTTTATATCTTTATGTTTGAAGCCTGAAATGTGGCAAAAGGTCGCAAAGTTCAAGGGGGCCGAATACTTTTGCAAGGCACTGTATATGTGGTCATACTTTAAATAAAGGACTTTTTACAGTGTGAAGGCTTTATAGGGCATTTATAGTATGACTCATTTAGTCCTTTAGGGTGACTCTGGATCATGGCATGTGGATCATACTGATGCTGACCACCCTCCCTCATGTCTTCTCTCTCTTCTCTCCTCCTTTGGACGTCAGGTGGCTAAAGACGTGTCCATCCGGCTGCACAACGAGTTGGACTCTGTGGAGAAGAAGAGGGGTCGTCTGGAGCAGGAGAACGAGGAGCTGAGGGTCAGGCTCCAGGACCTAGAGGTGGCCAAGCAGGTCCTGCAGGCTGAGATGGAGAAGCAACGAGAGGTAAGACATGGTGGACTGCCAGGCTGGGAGGGGTGGGATTGGGCTGAGCTGGGTTTACTATGGTCGGGGCGTGTTGAGAGGTAAGACATGGTGGACTGCCAGGCTGGGAGGGGTGGGATTGGGCTGAGCTGGGTTTACTATGGTCGGGCGTGTTGAGAGGTAAGACATGGTGGACTGCCAGGCTGGGAGGGGTGGGATTGGGCTGAGCTGGGTTTACTATGGTCGGGGTGTGTTGAGAGGTAAGACATGGTGGATTGCCAGGCTGGGAGGGGTCGGATTGGGCTGAGCTGGGTTTACTATGGTCGGGGCGTGTTGAGAGGTAAGACATGATGTACTGCCGGGCTGAGTTTGGTTTGGCTGGGCTCGGTTGGGTTGACCACGGCTTTGTCTAGCTGGACTGGGTTTAGCTGGGTTTGGCTATAGGTTACACTGTGTTGAGATGGCTAGGTTAAGTAGGCTTTCTTCAATGGTCCATATAAATTCACCGGGCTTGGAATAAAAAACGTTGAAGTTTGGGACCTCATACATGGTCAGACTGAACCACCATGCTATGTTGTCCACTATGTTGTGTAGAATGAAGAAGTGGGCGATTTGAGTTTTTTTTATAGAGAGTTGTGTTTTTGTTTGGACTGCTAACCATTGGGCGGTATGTTTACTGGACAGAGTTGAATAGAAAACCGTGGGAGGAAGCTGCTTTGTGCAAGTCTTTCTATCCTCATAAAAGCTTCCGTTAAAAACACTCTTTACTCTCTACAGATATTGTGTTATGCTCAGTTAATGCTCTCAGGAGAAATCAAATGTCCTCTTCTCTCAATCTCTGCCCTCCCTCTGTGTTAACTAATCTGGAGTGGACAAAAGGAGGCCCCTCTCTCCTGCCGTCCCTTTATGGATGAGAGGAGAGCAGGGAGGGGGGCTGATAACTGACCGTAGCCTTGGCCAAGCTCTCAGAACCGGGGCTGGCTGGCTGGGTAGCTGGCTGGCTGTCTTGCTGACTGTGAAACAAACTCTCTCACTGACTGACTGACTGACTGACTGACTGACTGACTGACTGACTGACTGACTGGCTGACTGACTGGCTGACTGGCTGTCGGTCGGTCGGTCGGTCGGGAGAGAGGGAGAGAGGGGGAGAGGGAGAGAGAGAGAGAGAGAGAGAGAGAATCACAGACATGTGTATAAAGGTAATAAAAGGAGGTTTGTAAATAATTGATTGGTATTCTGTGGCTCCTGTCTGGGTGTGTAAGTGATGCTGCTGTAGTATTGAGGTCGACCAGCTGCTTTGCCTGGCTAGCCCATTGGGTTCTGCTGCTAGTTGATCTGCCTCCTGTGATATTAGACCAGCTGCTTTGCCTGGCTAGCCCATTGGGTTCTGCTGCTAGTTGATCTGCCTCCTGTGATATTAGACCAGCTGCTTTGCCTGGCTAGCCCATTGGGTTCTGCTGCTAGTTGATCTGCCTCCTGTGATATTAGACCAGCTGCTTTGCCTGGCTAGCCCATTGGGTTCTGCTGCTAGTTGATCTGCCTCCTGTGATATTAGACCAGCTGCTTTGCCTGGCTAGCCCATTGGGTTCTGCTGCTAGTTGATCTGCCTCCTGTGATATTAGACCAGCTGCTTTGCCTGGCTAGCCCATTGGGTTCTGCTGCTAGTTGATCTGCCTCCTGTGATATTAGACCAGCTGCTTTGCCTGGCTAGCCCATTGGGTTCTGCTGCTAGTTGATCTGCCTCCTGTGATATTAGACCAGCTGCTTTGCCTGGCTAGCCCATTGGGTTCTGCTGCTAGTTGATCTGCCTCCTGTGATATTAGACCAGCTGCTTTGCCTGGCTAGCCCATTGGGTTCTGCTGCTAGTTGATCTGCCTCCTGTGATATTAGACCAGCTGCTTTGCCTGGCTAGCCCATTGGGTTCTGCTGCTAGTTGATCTGCCTCCTGTGATATTAGACAAGCTGCTTTGCCTGGCTAGCCCATTGGGTTCTGCTGCTGTGACCCATTGGGGTCTGCCTCCTGTGATATTAGACAATCTGTTTAAAAAACATTTTAGGCTCTCAGTCTTTCATCATGTAAATGGACTATAATGCATCAACCATCCACACTTCTAAACCAATTTAAATAGTTTTGGGTCAAGAGTAGGGGAGTCGGGGAACCGCTGAGGCTAAGTTAGGACAGCTCTCTCTCGATGATGATTAGATACATTTGAGTGGTTTTGGCTGCCTGGTTCTACTGCACTACTATGACCAGACACATGTTTGATAAGCAGAGATTGCACAAAAATGGACAAAGGAAAGTGGAATGATTGCAACCCCTTCCCTTTCCAAAAGAGACACAGAACACTGCTGATGAAGTTATTATCTCCTATCCCTGCTCATTCCCCCTCTCATTCCAAGAGCATTGATTCCCATTCCAGCTTTTTTGACCCTCTGAAGGTGAAGAAATTCCACAGGGCATATTTCCCTCCTTTCTCTCTCTTTAACTTGGTTTCCCTCTGTTTCTTTTTCTCATTCTCACTACCTCTCTCTCACTTTCACTCCCAGTCTCTCTCTCTTGTTCTCCACCAGTCTCTCTCTCTTTCTTGGAGGTTGTGGGCAGACTGGGCAGTTTTCTGTTTACTGGTGTGTTTATTTGTGGGCTCTCATCACCCCAGAACAGTGTTTATTTGTGGGCTCTCATCACCCCAGAACAGTGTTTATTTGTGGGCTCTCATCACCCCAGAACAGTGTTTATTTGTGGGCTCTCATTACCCCAGAACAGTGTTTATTTGTGGGCTCTCATCACCCCAGAACAGTGTTTATTTGTGGGCTCTCATCACCCCAGAACAGTGTTTATTTGTGGGCTCTCATCACCCCAGAACAGTGTTTATTTGTGGGCTCTCATCACCCCAGAACAGTGTTTATTTGTGGGCTCTCATTACCCCAGAACAGTGTTTATTTGTGGGCTCTCATCACCCCAGAACAGTGTGATTTTGTGGGTTCTCATCACCCCAGAACAGTGTGATTTGTGGGCTCTCATCACCCCAGAACAGTGTGATTTTGTGGGCTCTCATCACCCCAGAACAGTGTGATTTGTGGACTCTCATCACCCCAGAACAGTGTGATTTGTGGACTCTCATCACCCCAGAACAGTGTGATTTGTGGGCTCGCATTAACCCAGAACAGTGTGATTTGTGGGCTTGCATTACCCCAGAACAGTGTTTATTCGTGGGCTCTCATTACCCCAGAACAGGGTTTATTCGTGGGCTCTCATTACCCCAGAACAGGGTTTATTCGTGGGCTCTCATTACCCCAGAACAGTGTTTATTTGTGGGCTCTCATTACCCCAGAACAGTCTTTATTTGTGGGCTCTCATCACCCCAGAACAGTGTGATTTTGTGGGCTCTCATTACCCCAGAACAGTGTGATTTGTGGGCTCTCATTACCCCAGAACAGTGTTTATTCGTGGGCTCTCATTACCCCAGAACAGGGTTTATTCGTGGGCTCTCATTACCCCAGAACAGTGTTTATTTGTGGGCTCTCATTACCCCAGAACAGTCTTTATTTGTGGGCTCTCATCACCCCAGAACAGTGTGATTTTGTGGGCTCCCATTACCCCAGAACAGTGTGATTTGTGGGCTCTCATTACCCCAGAACAGTGTTTATTTGTGGGCTCTCATTACCCCAGAACAGTGTTTATTCGTGGGCTCTCATTACCCCAGAACAGTGTTTTTTTGTGGGCTCTCATCACCCCAGAACAGTGTTTATTTGTGGGCTCTTATTACCCCAGAACAGTGTGATTTGTGGGCTCTCATTACCCCAGAACAGTGTGATTTGTGGGCTCTCATTACCCCAGAACAGTGTGATTTGTGGGCTCTCATTACCCCAGAACAGTGTGATTTGTGGACTCTCATTACCCCAGAACAGTGTAAATTTGTGGGCTCTCATTACCCCAGAACAGTGTTTATTCGTGGGCTCTCTTTACCCCAGAACAGTGTTTATTCGTGGGCTCTCATTACCCCAGAACAGTGTTTATTCGTGGGCTCTCTTTACCCCAGAACAGTGTTTATTCGTGGGCTCTCATTACCCCAGAACAGGGTTTATTCGTGGGCTCTCATTACCCCAGAACAGTGTGATTTGTGGGCTCGCATTAACCCAGAACAGTGTGATTTGTGGGCTCGCATTACCCCAGAACAGTGTTTATTCGTGGGCTCTCATTACCCCAGAACAGGGTTTATTCGTGGGCTCTCATTACCCCAGAACAGGGTTTATTCGTGGGCTCTCATTACCCCAGAACAGTGTTTATTTGTGGGCTCTCATTACCCCAGAACAGTCTTTATTTGTGGGCTCTCATCACCCCAGAACAGTGTGATTTTGTGGGCTCTCATTACCCCAGAACAGTGTGATTTGTGGGCTCTCATTACCCCAGAACAGTGTTTATTCGTGGGCTCTCATTACCCCAGAACAGTGTTTATTCGTGGGCTCTCATTACCCCAGAACAGTGTTTTTTTGTGGGCTCTCATCACCCCAGAACAGTGTTTATTTGTGGGCTCTCATTACCCCCAGAACAGCGTTTATTTGTGGGCTCTTATTACCCCAGAACAGTGTGATTTGTGGGCTCTCATTACCCCAGAACAGTGTGATTTGTGGGCTCTCATTACCCCAGAACAGTGTGATTTGTGGGCTCTCATTACCCCAGAACAGTGTAAATTTGTGGGCTCTCATTACCCCAGAACAATTTGATTTTTCTGGGCTCTCATTACCCCAGAACAGTGTTTATTCGTGGGCTCTCTTTACCCCAGAACAGTGTTTATTCGTGGGCTCTCTTTACCCCAGAACAGTGTTTATTCGTGGGCTCTCATTACCCCAGAACAGGGTTTATTCGTGGGCTCTCATTACCCCAGAACAGGGTTTATTCGTGGGCTCTCATTACCCCAGAACAGGGTTTATTCGTGGGCTCTCATTACCCCAGAACAGTGTTTATTTGTTGGCTCTCATCACCCCAGAACAGTGTTTATTTGTGGGCTCTCATCACCCCAGAACAGTGTTTATTCGTGGGCTCTCATCACCCCAGAACAGTGTGATTTTGTGGGAACAAGGCGTGGCCTGCTTAGGGACACAGACTTCTTTAGCAGTCGATCCCAACAGGGCCTAATGCACTCCCTTTGTTTTGCAACCACCGCTCATTTTGCCACTACTTTTCTAGGAAACACAACACCGATCCTGCCCCCATTGTATATGTGAATTTCAGGAAGGGCTGTTGTCCTTTGTTTGTAGGGGGCTGGGGGAAGCATGTCCTTGAGCTAGAGAAGGGGAGGAGCCTAAGAGAGGCAAAGAGAAGGTATGTGGAGCTAAAGGACGTGATTGTGAGCTACGTCCTTATCAGTCACATGGTTGTTTCTCCCAATGAATGAATGGTTTTGTTCTGGGCTTGAGCCATTGATTATTCAGTATTTCACAACATGCAGATGAGCTGCTGAAGGGTGTTTTCATGTGATGAGTAGTGGACAGTTAGGACTAGGACAGTGAACAACAGTGTGTTTTCATGTGATGAGTAGTGGACAGTTAGGACTAGGACAGTGAACAACAGTGTGTTTTCATGTGATGAGTAGTGGACAGTTAGGACTAGGACAGTGAACAACAGTGTGTTTTCATGTGATGAGTAGTGGACAGTTAGGACTAGGACAGTGAACAACCGTGTGTTTTCATGTGATGAGTAGTGGACAGTTAGGACTAGGACAGTGAACAACAGTGTGTTTTCATGTGATGAGTAGTGGACAGTTAGGACTAGGACAGTGAACAACAGTGTGTTTTCATGTGATGAGTAGTGGACAGTTAGGACTAGGACAGTGAACAACAGTGTGTTTTCATGTGATGAGTAGTGGACAGTTAGGACTAGGACAGTGAACAACAGTGTGTTTTCATGTGATGAGTAGTGGACAGTTAGGACTAGGACAGTGAACAACAGTGTGTTTTCATGTGATGAGTAGTGGACAGTTAGGACTAGGACAGTGAACAACAGTGTGTTTTCATGTGATGATAGTGGACAGTTAGGACTAGGACAGTGAACAACAGTGTGTTTTCATGTGATGAGTAGTGGACAGTTAGGACTAGGACAGTGAACAACAGTGTGTTTTCATGTGATGAGTAGTGGACAGTTAGGACTAGGACAGTGAACAACCGTGTGTTTTCATGTGATGAGTAGTGGACAGTTAGGACTAGGACAGTGAACAACAGTGTGTTTTCATGTGATGAGTAGTGGACAGTTAGGACTAGGACAGTGAACAACCGTGTGTTTTCTTTGGTACCTTGGACAATATTCCATCTTCTGTGTGGCACTGTGGCCCACTTTAGTTCCCACACAGTGGTGGTTATATTCAGTTAGGTTACAGTGAAATGGGTCAGAAATGACACCATAGGCACACATACAGTAGTACACACCCTGTTCCGCTGCATTAGGTGGGTTCTGAGTGCTTCTCCTCCGTGGGTCAAGCTGAGAGGTTTAATCTGGGATTCTGCACTCAGCTCCTGCCAACCAATCAGGTCGCTGTGGGCAATCACTGTCACTGTCACTGTCACTGTCTCTGTCTGTCTGTCTGTCTGTCTGTCTGTCTGTCTGTCTGTCTGTCTGTCTGTCTGTCTGTCTCTGTCTCTGTCTCTGTCTCTGTCTCTGTCTCTGTCTCTGTCTCTGTCTGAGTGCGTGCTGTGTGCTCTGATTAGATTGGGCTGAACTGGGTCCCACCGTGCTGCAGACCTCCAGAACTGTAGACTGCTAGACCTGCAGACCGACAGACCTGTAGACTGCTAGACCTGCAGAACGATAGACCTGTAGACTGCTAGACCTGCAGACCGACAGACCTGTAGACTGCTAGACCTGCAGATCGACAGACCTGTAGACTGCTAGACCTGCAGACCGACAGACCTGTAGACTGCTAGACCTGCAGACCGACAGACCTGTAGACTGCTAGACCTGCAGACAGACAGACCTGTAGACTGCTGGACCTGCAGACCGACAGACCTGTAGACTGCTAGACCTGCAGAACTCCAGGTCGTAACAGAGCCTTCCCCGATAATGACTGTCTGGCTCATAAAATCAGAGCTGCTTACCCCTGGTCTAAACCTCTCCTAGCCTAATAATGATGTAGCTGGCCAGCTGTATTTGATGAGGAGCGCCCTGCGCTGGGTGTGTTCAAGGATTCTGCCAAATACAAACAAACCTGTTATGGACCATCATGGAATCAAAGTAGATGTGTTATGGAGGCACTGGATGGATGGTTGTTTTTCTGGGTCATTGTGATTGATCAGGACATCACTGTCTTAGGACTTGCAGTACTATAT
This sequence comes from Oncorhynchus tshawytscha, assembly GCF_018296145.1. Classification (NCBI taxonomy): domain Eukaryota; kingdom Metazoa; phylum Chordata; class Actinopteri; order Salmoniformes; family Salmonidae; genus Oncorhynchus; species Oncorhynchus tshawytscha. The sequence goes on along the minus strand of NC_056450.1, from coordinate 22,524,849 downwards.
AGGATGTAAATATAGAGACCTTTTCTTAGTCTAATGCCTGAAGGAGAGAGACATAAAGGGTTAACAGAGGGGTTAACAGAGGGGTTAACACCCCTAATCTTACAAGTACAATGGGATCCTTAGTGACAACAGAGAGTCAGGACACCTGTTTAACGTCCCATTCGAAAGACAGCACCCTACACAGGGCAATGTCCCCAATCACTGCCCTGGGGCATCATTATATTTTTTTGACAAGAGGAAAGAGTGCCTCCTACAGGCCCTCTAACACCACTTCCAGCAGTATCTGGTTTCCCATCCAGGGACCGTCCCTGCTTAACTTCAGAGGTAAGCCAGTAGTGGGATGCAGAGTGGTATGCTGCTGACTTACTTCATGCTAATGTTAAAACCAAGCCCCCCTCTTTGTCCACTCTATATAGAACCACTCTCACGCTCCACGCCTCTGTAAAGTCATCCTTGGCGATTCACCAGTTTACAGTAGGCCTTTCTTCTTTTGTCCTCTATTGGTTCATCAAGCAAGGGTGAAGGCCGATGATGTCACATCAGACCATCAGACACGTACATGCTCATGCACCCAGGTGGACACACACACATCTCACTACAAAATAAACACATACAGAACAGACTGTGTCACAAAACACATATACACATGTATCCATGTAACACATCTTGGAGCTGCACGGGCCATTTACTCATGTATGAGTAAGGAACAGCCAACCAAACTCTGTGTTGAATTTTTCAAACACACACACATTTCCCCCCTAAGGGATCGCAAGGTAATTTCATGCTCCAATAAAAATACACATGAAAATTGAGAAGAGTCATGTCAAGTGTGGAATGGATCCTTACACAGCGACCTGAGGCTCTAGGCTCCTACTCCTCCTCATTACAGAGTGAAAACACTGTGGACATAGAAACACAACCAGTAGACAGAAAGAATGCAGACCGCTGGACACCTGACAGGTTAGATGGAAGTCATTTTATTTCCATTATCCATCTCCTGCTTGTCTCTCCATCCCCAGCCAGCCTATCCACACCTGTACCAGTCTGCAGGGAAGAGAGAGAGAGGGAGGAGAGAGAGAGAGAGAGAGGAGAGAGAGAGAGAGGAGGGAAGAGAGAGAGAGAGGAGAGAAGAGAGAGAGAGAGGGAACAGAGAGAGGGAAGAGAGAGAGAGAGGAAGAGAGCGAGAGAGAGGGAGGAGAGGGAGGAGAGAGAGAGAGAGAGGGAAGAGAGAGAGAGAGGGAGGAGAGAGAGAGAGAGGTTATTTCAGTTATTTCAGCCACATCCGTTGCGGACAGGTGTATAAAATTGAGCACTCAGCCATGCAATCTCCATAGACAAACATTGGCAGTAGAATGGCCTGTACTGAAGAGTTTAGTGACTTTCAACATGGCACCATCATAGGATGCCACCTTTCCAACAAGTCAGTTCATCAAATTTCTGCCCTGCTAGAGCTGCCCCGGTCAACTGTAAGTGCTGTTATTGTTAAGTGGAAACATCTAGGAGCAACAACAGCTCAGCCGCGAGGTGTTAGGCCACACAAGCTCACAGAACGGGACCACTGAGTGCTGAAAATTGCACAATAACTGTTTGCTGGGAGCTTCATGAAATGGGTTTCCATGGCTGAGCAGCCGCACGCACACAAGCATAAGATCGCCATGCGCAATGCCAAGCGTCGGCTGGAGTGGTATAAGGCTCACTGCCATTGGATTCTGGAGCAGTGGAAACGCATTCTCTGGAGTGATGAATCACGCTTCATCATCTGGCAGTTCGATGGACAAATCTGGGTTTGGCGAATGCCAGGAGAACGCTACCTGCCTGAATGCATAGTGCCAACTGTAAAGTCTGGTGGATGAGGAATAATGGTCTGGGGGGGTTTTCATGGTTCGGACTGGGCCCCTTAGTTCCATTGAAGGGAAATCTTAACGCTACAGCACACAATGAAATTCTGGATGAATAGCAAAAAAGGGGGGGACCAACACCATATTAACGCTTGTGATTTTAGAATGAAATGTTCGACGGGCAGGTGAAGGGGGATCTGGGGGGATAGACGGTTTTATCGATTGCCTTACCTTTCCTCACTAAGGCTTAGTGGTGAAAATGAATTGCTCTCCAGAGTGCATCTGTTCTATACCAGTGTGTATGTGGGTGTACATATGTGCATGCATGTGTGTGTTTGTGTGTGTGTGATTCTAAACAGCTCCTGATTGGAGAATTACACATGAATTATATATACTTATGTCAGAGTAATCTGCTCACTAGACCGTGTTTCATAAAGCTGCAAGATTCCGCTTCAATTAACAAACTGCTTCCAGCTAAGCATACGACCGAAGGGAGTCATTGAGAGATCTCGCATGCAGCTCCTTTTCATATTTCCTTATCGGAGGACACAAAGGGACCCTGTCGGACATTTTCACAGGGGAAGAAACCCAAACCCAGGGATGTGTCGTGTCATTTATGATGTTTGGCATGTTTATATTCTCTACGAGGAGCAGGGCCCGTCAGACCGAGCTGTGATTATGTTGGAATGGGTAATAGGCCTCATGTCCTGGCAGGTCATTTGTAAAGTCCGCCGCCACACCCCGTCTATTTATTGCTTGCGTTATTATTTTTCTATTTTTGGGAAAGGCCCATTTTGGGAAAGGCATTGTTGGGAAAGGCCCATAAGTAAGCATTTCACTGTTAGTCTACACTTGTTGTTTACCAAGCATGTGACAAATAACCTTTTATTTTATTTGACCTGACTGCATTGGCCTAACTATTCATATTTTTACCAGAAGCCTATTGGGAGATGTAGTTAAAATAAGATCCCTGTCTTCCTACCAGACAGAGGTCATGACATCGTCAACATGCTGCCAGTGGCTCCTGTGTTTACTGTGATATGCAACAAGTTAATGTGAATTGGCTGTTGACACGATATTGGCTATGCTGTTGCTCTGGGCCGTGGTTGCCATGGTTACCCAAAATCATACACCTGCCTGGCTAGGTATATTAGCCTCAAGTCCGAAGTTTACATTCACTTAGGTTGGAGTCATTAAAACTTGTTTTTCAACCACTCCACAAATTTCTTGTTAACAAACTATAGTTTTGGCAAGTCGGTTAGGACATCTACTTTGTGCATGACACAAGTAATTTTTCCAACAATTGTTTACAGACAGATTATTTCACTTATCATTCGCTGTATCACAATTCCAGTGGGTCAGAAGTTTACATAGACTAAATTGACTGTGCCTTTAAACAGCTTGGAAAATTCCAGAAAATTATGTAATGGCTTTAGAAGCTTCTGATAGGCTATTTGACATGGATTTCAAGGCCTACCTTCAAAACCAGTGCCTCTTTGCTTGACATCATGGGAAAATCAAAAGAAATCAGGCAAGATTGTAGAAAAAATATATAATTTTAGATCTCCAAGTCTGGTTCATCCTTGGGAGCAATTTCCAAACGCCTGAAGGTACCACGTTCATCTGTACAAAATAGTACGCAAGTATAAACACCATGGGACCACATCATACCGCTCAGGAAGGAGACGCGTTCTGTCTCGTAGAGATGAACGTACTTTGGTGCAAAAAGTGCAAATCAATCCCAGAACAACAGCAAAGGACCTTGTGAAGAGGAAAAGGGGGAGCTTGCAAGCCGAAGAACACCATCCCAACCGTGAAGCACGGGGGTGGAGGCATCATGTTGTGGGGGTGCTTTGCTGCAGGAGGGACTGGTGCACTTCACAAAATAGATGGCATCATGAGGTTGGAAAATGATTTGGATATATTGAAGCAACACATCAAGACATCAGTCAGAAAGTTAAAGCTTGGTCGCAAATTAGTCTTTCAAATGGACAATGACCCCAAGCATACTTCCAGTTGTGGCAAAGTTGTGGCAAAATGGCTTAAGGACAAGAAAGTCAAGGTATTGGAGTGGCCATCACAAAGCCCTGACCTCAATCCTATAGAACATTTGTGGGCAGAACTGAAAAGCGTGTGTGAGCAAGGAGGCCTACAAACCTGACTCAGTTACACAAGCTCTGTCAGGAGGAATGGGCCAAAATTCACCCAACTTATTGTGGGAAGCTTGTGGAAGTCTACCCGAAACATTTGACCCAAGTTAAACAATTTAAAGGAAATGCTACCAAATACTAATTGAGTATATGTAAACTTCTGACCAACTGGGAATGTGATGAAAGAAATAAAGGCCCAAATAAATAATTCTCTCTACTATTATTCTGACATTTCACATTCTTAAAATAAAGTGGTGATCCTAACTGACCTAAGACAGGATTTTGTTACGATGATTAAATGTCAGGAATTGTGAATAACTGAGTTTAAATGTATTTGGCTAAGGTGTATGAAACGTATGACTTCAACTGTAGATACACAGAGATGCTGTTTGTCTGAACCACAGCTATTCTCCAGGGTTCTCTGTGTTCCCTGTTCTCCTTGTTAGTTCCTGTCAGAATGCTCCTGTCTCTCTGACTGACAGAGAATCAGTACATCCCGACTCCCGAGAAGTCTCCCACTCCTCTCGTGGGTTCCTGAAGGGCAGGCCTTATCAGATTCTTATCTAATTAGAAAAGACTACTATATTTTTTTGTTTGTGTATTAAAAACACCCTGTTATAAACATATCTGTCTGCATCAGGAGACTAAGAAGGAGCTGAGCTCCACTTCATCTCTGTCTCTATTTTTCCTTCCTGGCCAGAAGAGTGGAGGCTGTTATAGCAGCAAAGGGGGTCCAACACCATATTAATGCCCATGATTTTGGAATGATTTGTTCGACGAGCAGGTGTCCACATGCTTTTGGTAATATAGTGTATATCGATACTTTGACTCCAACTATTGATTAGTAAAAATGTATATACTGTAATGCCTTCAGCAAGTATTCACACCCCTTTTCAAAAATAAATTGTGTTACAGCCTGAATTTAAAATGGATTACATTTTGATTTTTTTTTGTCACTGGCCTACATACAGTAACACAAAATGTAAAAGTGGAATTAGATTTTCAGATTTTTCTTTTACAAATTAATAAATAATGAAAAGCTGAAATGTCTTAAGTACAGTTATGTACCTTCAGAAAGTATTCATACCCCTTGACATTTTCCACATTTTGTTGTGTTACTGCGACAATTCAAAATGTATTAAATAAATACAACATCTCACCCATCTACACACAATACCCCAAAATGACAAGTGAAAACATGTTTTTTGAATTTTTAGCTAATTTATTGAAAATGAAATACAGAAATATCACATTTACATGCGTTCACATCGCTGAGTCAATACATGTTAGTCACCTTTGGAAGTGATTACAGCTGTGAGTCTTTCTGGGTAAGTCTCGAAGAGATTTTAAACCTGAATTGTACAATATTTGCATAATATTATTGTAAAAATTCTTCATGCTCTGTCAAGTTGGTTGTTGATCTTTGCTAGACAGTCATTTTCAAGTCTTGCCATAGATTTTCAATCCAATTTAAGTCAAACCTGTAACTAAGCCCCTGAGGAATATTCAATGTCATCTTGGTAAGCAACTCCAGTGTATATTTGGCCTTGTGTTTAAGGTTATTGTCCTGCTGAAAGATGAATTTGTCTCCCTGTGTCTGTTGGAAAGCAGATTGAAGCATGTTTTTGCCTCTAGGATTTTTTTTATTTACCTCCACCCCCAATTTCGTGATAATCCAATTGCGATCTAATTACGATCTTGTCTCATCGCCGCAAACCCCGTAACGGGCTCGGGAGAGGCGAAGGTCAAGTAATGCGTCCTCCGAAACATGAACTGCCAAACCTTCGTAACACCCGCCGCTTTACCCGGAAGCCAGCTGCACCAATGTGTCGGAGGAGACACCAGTCAACTGATGACCAAAGTCAGTCTGCAGGCGCCCAGCCCACCACAAGGAGTCACTAGAGCGCGATGAGCCAAGTAAAGCCGCCCCCTTGGCCAAACCCACCCCTAACCCAGATGACGCTGGGCCAATTGTGCACCGCCCTATGGGAATCAAGGTCACGGCCGGATGTAACACAGCCTGAGATCGAATCCGGGTCAGTAGTGTTGCCTTAGACCACTGCGCCACTCGGGAGGCCTATTCCATTTATATTTATCCTAGCAAACTCCATAGTCCTTGCCGATGACAAGCATACCCATAACATGATGCAGCCACCACCATGCTTGAAAATATGAAGAGTGGTACTCAGTGATGTGTTGCGCTTTGTATTCAGAACATAATGTGGAATATAAATTAACATTTTTTACAGTTTTACTTTTGTGCCTTATTGCAAACAGGATGCATGTTTTGGAATATTTTATTCTGTACAGGCTTCCTTCTTTCACTCTATCATTTAGGTTAGTATTGAGGATTAACTAAACTCTGCAAAAAAAGAAACTCACTGTCTCACTGTCAACTGCATTTATTTTCAGCAAACTTAACATGTGTAAATATTTGTATGAACATAACAAGATTCAACAACTGAGACAAGTTCCACAGAAATTGAATAATGTGTCCCTGAACAAAGGGGGGGTCAAAATCAAAAGTAACAGTCAGTATCTGGTGTGGCCACCAGCTGCATTAAGTACTGCAGTGCATTTCCTCCTCATGGACTGCACCAGATTTGCCAGTTCTTGCTGTGAGATGTTACCCCACTCTTCCACCGAGGCACCTGCAAGTTCTTGGACATTTCTGGGGGAATGGCCCTAGCCCTCACCCTCCGATCCAATAGGTCCCAGACGTGCTTAATGGGATTGAGATCTGGGCTCTTCACTGGCCATGGCAAAACACTGACATTCCTGTCGTACAGGAAATCACGCACAGAACGAGCAGTATGGCTGGTGGCATTGTCATGCTGGAGGGTCATGTCAGGATGAGCCTGCAAGAAGGGTACCACATGAGGGAGGAGGATGTCTTCCCTGTAATGCACAGCGTTGAGATTGCCTGCAATGACGACAAGCTCAGTCCGATGATGCTGTGACACACCACCCCAGACCATGACGGACCCTCCACCTCCAAATCGATCCCGCTCCAGAGTACAGGCCTCGGTGTAACGCTCATTCCTTCAACGATAAACGCAAATCCGACCATCACCCCTGGTGAGACAAAACCGTGACTCGTCAGTGAAGAGCACTTTTTGCCAGTCCTGTCTGGTCCAGCGACGGTGGGTTTGTGTCCATAGGTGACGTTGTTGCCCGGTGATGTCTGGTGAGGACCTGCCTTACAGCAGTTCTACAAGCCCTCAGTCCAGCCTCTCTCAGCCTATTGCGGACAGTCTGAGCACTGATGGAGAGATTGTGCGTTCCTGGTGTAACTCGGGGAGTTGTTGTTGCCATCCTGTACCTGTCCCGCAGGTGTGATGTTCGGATGTACCAATCATGTGCAGGTGTTGTTACACATGGTCTGCCACTGCGAGGACAATCAGCTGTCCGTCCTGTCTCCCTGTAGCGCTGTCTTAGGCGTCTCACAGTATGGACATTGCAATTTATTGCCCTGACCACATCTGCAGTCCTCATGCCTCCTTGCAGCATGCCTAAGGCACGTTCACGCAGATGAGCAGGGACCCTGCGCATCTTTCTTTTGGTGTTTTTCAGAGTCAGTAGAAAGGCCTCTTTAGCGTCCTAAGTTTTCATAACTGTGACCTTAATTGCTGTAGGTGTCTTATCAACCGTTCCACAGGTGCATGTTCATTAATTGTTTATGGTTCATGGAACAAGCATGGGAAACAGTGTTTCCCTTTACAATGAAGATCTGTGAAGTTATTTGGATTTTTACGAATTATCTTTGAAAGACTGGGTCCTGAATAAGGGACGTTTCTTTTTCTGCTGAGTTTCCAATGTTGTCCATCCTCAGTTTACTCCTTTCACAGCTATTAACTGTAACTGTTTTAAACAGTGGATGCTCTTCAGACGAGGAAGGGGAGGACCATCCTCCTCAGTGAATTTCATAAAAATAGTGAAACGTAAAAAAGTTATCCTTTTTAGATAAAACTATACTAAATATATTCACGTCACCAAATAATTTATTAAAACACACATTTTTGCAATGAAGGTCTGCAGTAGCATCAACAGCACTCTGTAGAGTAGCACGATGGTGTAACCGAAGGAAGACTAGTTTCCCTCCTCGTCTGCGTACATTGACTTCCATACAGAACCTAGGAGGCTCATGGTTCTCACTCCCTTCCATAGACTTACACAGTAATTATGACAAGTTCCGGAGGATGTCCTCCAACTTGCAGCATGAACTGACATGTTGTCCACCCAATCAAAGGCTCAGAGAATGAATGATTCTGAAAGCTACTACAGCAACCTAGCACTGCAGTGCATAAAATGTGATGAGTAGTTGACTCAAAGAGAGAAAAAGACAATAGTTGAAAAGTTTTTAACAAATTAATGTATTTAAAAATTAAGGAGACGCAAGAGAGCGAGAGCTAGCTATATTTTGCTGTATTTTTTTCACTTTCACTTAGCTAGCAAATGCAGCCAGCTCAAACAGAGGCATTCAATGTTAGCTAGCTGGCTATGACTATCCAACACTAGAATTCTTCCTAGTCAAGGTGATTTTTGAATGACTAACCCATCTCTGTACCCCACACATACAATTAACTGTAAGGTCCCTCAGTTGAGCAGTGAATTTCAAACACAGAATAAACCACAAAGACCAGGGAAGTTTTCCAATGCCTCGCAAAGAAGGGCACCTATTGGTAGGAAAAAGCTGACATTTCATATCCCTTTGAGCATGTAGAAGTTAATCATTACACTTTGGATGGTGTATCAATACACCCAGAAATTACAAAGATACAGGCATCCTTCATAACTCAGGAAACATCAGGGATTTCACCATAATAATATCGTATCGTGAGTTCCCTGGCAATTCCCAGCCCTAGTAATGAGGCTGAGTGGAGCGAATGAGAAGTGAGATTGATTGCTCAATTGCAAAAGGAAAATTGCATCTTCATTGGTCCCACTTTGGGGAGGTACCATTACTAGTGCTCTGCACACTGACCTGGGAGAGAGAGAGAGAGAGAGAGAGAGATCATCTTCTCTCTGCTTAGGATATGCAGCAGCTTAACAGGGCAGGCTTCTCTCACTGTGCGTGCATGCACATACAGTACTTGTTTGATGTGTGTCCATGCACATGCTTGTTTGTGTGTCTGTGTGCATGAGTGTATGTGTGTGTGTGTGCTCGCAGGCAGGCAGTAGCATGCTGCAATGGGGTGATATACTGTACACACCCATCCCCTTATCGTCTCTCCTAGAGCTCAGTGCTGTGACACACTTCTCTCTCATCTTTCTCCTCTTCAATTATCAGTTAACTTCCAGGCAGCTGCAGACAGTAGTATCAGAGAGAAGACCCTGGATGAGCACAGTAAAATGAAGCACTCATCAATTATCACCTACATATCGATTACTATGCCTGGCACTGCTAACAGCAGCATCGTAAGACTGCAATTAAAACACCATAACATTCTGTGTCTGCTATGTTGAGAGGGGGACTCATCCGTATTAAGCACAGTACACATTGTAGTAATGTAGTCTCTCTTGACATTCATTACACGCCTCTTGATGTTCATTCTGGGACCGTAGATGTAAATTAGCTGTAAGCTCAAATCTGGTGCAAACGCATCAGTTCTCACTTCTGAGATGTATGTTTTTGTTGTACATTGTCCCTGTCCAAATAAACTTCATAAAAACTATATAAAAAATATACATGGCTCGTGAGATGGTCAGTAATCTATATAGGACTGGACAAAGCATCACTACATATGTTTGGTGAGGAAATTTCACTTCTTTATGTTGTAAAATACATTTTACCAAGACAAATATGATTATTCATGTTCTGAATTGTTCAGTGGGGTCTTTCTGTAACTTATCATTAACATTATATCGAGAAAGTCTGATTTTGTAAACTTCTAAATCCAATTTTAATCTCTGAGCTCTTTTGACAGAGCGGTGCCGCTTTCTCACAGGAACCTTTGAGGATTTTATATGTAAGGGTGGTCGTCTTCCAAGTTGTTTCTGCTGGTCACAAAAAGCAACATTTTACTGAACAAAACTATAAACGCAACATGTAAAGTGTCCATGTTTCATGTGCTGGAATAAAATATCCCAGAAATGTTCCAATCACACAAAAGCTTACTTCTCTAAATGATTGTGCACAAAATCTCTGTTATTGAGCATTTCTCCTCTGTCAAGATAATCCATCCACCTGACAGGTGTGGCATATCAAGAAGCTGATTAAACAGCATGATCATTACACAGGTGCACCTTGTGCTGGGTACAATAAAATGCCACTCTTAAATGTGCAGTTTTGGCACACAACACAATGCTACAGATATCTACATTTTGAGGGAGCGCCCTATTGGCATGTTGCCTGCGGTTATGTCCATCAGAGCTGTTGCCAGAATTTAATGTTAATTTCTCTACCATAAGCTGCCTCCAACCGGCCTTACAAGCACGTGTAACCACACCAACCCAGGACCTCCACATCCTGCTTCTTCACCTGCGGAATCATCTGAGACCAGCCACCCGGACAGCTCATGAGACTGAAAAGTATTTTTCTGTAATAAAGCCCTTTTGTGGGGAAAAACTCATTCTGATTGGCTGGGCCTGGCTCCCCAGTGGGTGGGCCTGGCTCCCAAGTAGATGTACCTATGCCCTCCTAGGCCTACCCATGGCTGCACAACTACCCAGTCATGTGAAATCCATAAATTAGGGCATAATGAATGTATTTCAATTGACAGTGCAAACTGGCTCTTACCAGAATAGGAAGAGGAGTGGGAGGCCCCGGTGCACAACTGAGAAAGAGGACAAGTACATTAGAGTGTCTAGTTTGAGAAACAGACGCCTCACAAGTCGTCAACTGGCAGCTTCATTTAATAATACCCGCAAAACACCAGTCTCAACATCAACAGTGAAGAGGCGACTCCGGGATGTTGGCCTTATAGGCAGACTTCCAAAGAAAAAACAAATTAGCCTTTTCAAATGATAAACTTGGAACGTGCCATTTTCATTACTGCATAGTCGGAACTAGAAGCACAAGCATGTTGCTACACTCACATTAACATTTCCTAACCATGTGTATGTGACCAATACATTTGATTTAATTTTTATTTGAACACAGAAGTGATGGTTGCTGATAATGGGCCTCTGTACACCTATGTAGATATTCCATAAAAGAATCAGCCGTTTCCAGCTACAATAGTCATTTACAACATTAACAATGTCTACACTGTATTTCTGATCAATTTGATGTTATTTATTGAATAACGTTTTAACGGTGGTGTAGAAACGTACCCTTTTCACATGTTGAGGTGTTGGGGTGGTGCTGGAGATGAATATGAAGTTGGTGATGGTGATGTCACAGATCCCCCTGGAACTGTACTTACGCACACCTGGTCCCTATTCCCGTTGATTAGTAACTGTATAAGTGTGCCCTTTGTTCACCATTGTCCTGTCGATTATTGTTCCAATGTCTGTTGGTTGTGTGAGGACCTGTGCTGTGTTTTGGCTTTCGTGCCACATCTATTGTGCAGATGATTACGGGTCTCGTCCCGTGTGATAATCATTGTGCGATTGTGTATTTATTCAAGGTACTCCTCACTCTTTTGTTTGGGTTTCTACCCTGTGTTTTGCATATGTGTTTGTTTGGTCTTCGTCCCCATGCCTTTACATAGCACACTGTAATTTGAGAAATAAAAACCCCTATTACTCAGTCCTGCGCCTGTTCCCCAACTATTTATGCCAGCGTGACCTGTGAACTTTTCCTTTGACATATTATTTTACCCATTGGTCAAAATGTGTTTTTATTGGACATCCCGTCTTCTCCTGGATCTGTCTTCTGTAGTGTGGCTGTTGGAAGTTTTTAGCACCCTGTCTGCGATACCAGCTGGATATTCATCTCATCCCTCTCTTTATCTCTCCATTGACCAGCACAAATCCCCTCCACTACCACCATCACAGCTCTGGATGGGCTGATGGACTGTGAGGTTTCAGCCTCAGTGCTCCCACTTGGTCCTGCTTGGTTATGAGAGCACATAGAAGGCTGACTAGCTGTCACACAGGACATGGTGTATATAGATGTGTATATACTCCTATCTGTGATGAAGAGCAGCGTAGCGTTCAGTGCTCGTCTCTCTCAGGACTTACGGGGAGCTTGTTAGTTGAGCTCCGGGGCATGGAGAGCTCTCCAAACTCATTTTGTGGCAGAAAGGAAAATAAATTGGCTGGCAGCCCCTCTGTGCTGAGGGTGTGAGAGGTTTAGTCAAAAGAGGATGATTGGTGTGTGTGTGTGTGTGTGTGTGTGTGAAGGAGGGAAGGAGGGGTGCGGATCTGTGTGTGTGTGTGTGTGTGTGTGTGTGTGTGTGTGTGGGGAAGGAGGGGTGCGGATCTGTGTGTGTGTGTGTGTCTGTGTGTGTGAGGGAAGGAGGGGTGCGGATCTGTGTGTGTGTGTGTGTGTGTGTGTGAGGGAAGGAGGGGTGCGGTCTGTGTGTGTGAGGGAAGGAGGGGTGCGGTCTGTGTGTGTGAGGGAAGGAGGGGTGCGGATCTGTGTGTGTGTGAGGGAAGGAGGGGTGCGGATCTGTGTGTGTGAGGGAAGGAGGGGTGCGGTCTGTGTGTGTGAGGGAAGGAGGGGTGCGGTCTGTGTGTGTGAGGGAAGGAGGGGTGCGGATCTGTGTGTGTGTGTGTGTGTGTGTGTGTGTGTGGGAAGGAGGGTGCGGTCTGTGTGTGAGGGAAGGAGGGGTGCGGTCTGTGTGTGTGAGGGAAGGAGGGGTGCGGATCTGTGTGTGTGTGTGTGTGTGTGTGAGGGACGGAGGGGTGCGGATCTGTGTGTGTGTGTGTGTGTGTGTGAGGGAAGGAGGGGTGCGGTCTGTGTGTGTGTGTGTGATGTTGAGTGCTGCATGGGTGTCTTTATTTGTGAAGTGTGCACCTGCCCACTCAACACAAAAAGCCCCAAGATACAATCACACATCTCTTACAGTTTGAAACTGAATCCATTTAATTTGCTATTTGCATCTTTCTTCAGTCTGGATAGAAATGGGAAAAGGCCCTGTCGCCACTGTTGTTGTTGTGCCGGCCTTAATAAAGATATGAGGTGAGCTATGGGAGGAATGCAGGGGACCGTCGCGCTGTCTCCGTTAGCGACCAGCTGACTTACGGCTTAATGAGCTTCAGGTGCTCCAGATTCTCCTAACGAGAGGGGGAGAAAGAGGTGAAGGTGTTCGCCTTGATTGAATTCCATTGAAGAGAATGGAGAAGAGGAGAAGAAATGAAAGAGGAAGAGAGGAGAGAAAAGGAGAAGAGAGGGAGACGGTATTTGTTATGCGACAGTTGGGATATATACTTTATTGGTCTTGTCTCCTCCTGCCTCTAGTCCTCAGTCAGTCTTAATAGAAAGTAAATGCAGACAGGCATTGGATGGAGAGCCCTGTTAATCACGCATCACAAAGCAGGTGATGTGCTAGGTGGGGAGGAAAGAAGGGAGAGAGAGGGAGGGAGATGCTGCTGTTAACTGGGTCAAACTGATCTCCCAGTTCTGATTTGACTCTTAGGCCTTATTTGATTATCTCTCAGAGAGTGAGAGAGAGAGAGACTCCACACCTCCCAGTATCCGTCTCTCTGAATAAATTGTCTAATCTTCTCTGAGCTGAGTGGCCTAGGAATGGATGACATTTTCCTTTTTGACTTCTCTGCTGCCAGAATTATGTGTCATAACTGTGTAATGTCAGGCCTCACAAACATATTTCTTGTTTTCTTGCTCCCCATGCATATTCACAAGGGTATCAGATTTCTGTTTCCCCGTAGTTCCATCAGCAGGACAGAGTCTGTATTGTCTCAGTGGTGGCCATTTTGGTTAGCATAATGATGTTGTGGTGGTTAAGTATGACTGGCCCACACCTATGTGTAATTAACCATGTGTTTACTGCAGCTGGGCCTTTTGTGTCTTTGTAGGAGCATATGCAGATGGCTTTGTTTTATTTTATTTTGTTACTGTGTATATCTGTGTCTCTGTCAATGTCTCTGTCACGCCCTGGTCTTAGTATTTTGTGTTTTCTTTCTTTATTTGGTCAGGCCAGGGTGTGACATGGGTTTATTTTGTGGTGTGTTTGTGTATGGGGGTTTTTCGTAGGTTTTGGGATTGTGGCTTAGTGGGATGTTCTAGCAAGGTCTATGGTTGCCTGAGGCGGTTCTCAATCAGAGGCAGGTGATTCTCGTTGTCTCTGATTGGGAACCATATTTAGGCAGCCATATTCTTTGAGTGTTTCATGGGTGATTGTTCCTGTCTTTGTGTTCCTGTCACCAGATAGGCTGTTTAGGTTTTCTCACATTTATTGTTTTTGTTAGTTTATTCATGTATAGTTTTCTTCATTAAAAATCATGAATAACAATCACGCTGCATTTTGGTCCGCCTCTACTTCACCTAAAGAAAACCGTAACAGAATCACCCACCACACCAGGACCAAGCAGCGTGGTGACAGGCAGCGACAGCAGGAGCAGCGAAAAGAGGAATGGACATGGGAAGACGTTGTGGATGGCAAGGGTTGTTACACTTGAGAGGAAATACTGGCTGGAAGAGATCGCCTCCCATGGGAACAGGTGGAGGTACTTAGGAGAGCAGAGGCAGCCGGAGATGGGAGCCGGCGATACGAGGGAACACGGTTGGCAAGGAAGCCCGAGAGTCAGCCCCAAAAATTTCTTGGGGGGGGGGGGCTCAGGGAGAGTGTGGCAGAGTCAGGGTTCAGACCTGAGCCAACTCCCCGTTTATCGTGAGGAGCAGCGATCTCTGGACTTGGGAGGAGATATTGGACGGAAAAGGACCCTGGGCACAGCCTGGTGAATATCGACGCCCCAAAGAAGAACTGGAGGCGGCGAAAGCGGAGAGGCGCTGGTATGAAGAGGCAGCACGGCGACGCGGATGGAAGCCCGAGAGTCAGCCCCAAAAATGTATTGGGGGGGGGCTCACAGGGAGTATGGCTAAGCCAGGTAGGAGACCTGCGCAAACTTCCTGTGCTTACCGGGGGGCTAAAGAGACCGGGCAGGCACCGTGTTATGCTGTGGAGCGCACGGTGTCTCCAGTGCGGGTGCATAGCCCGGTGCGGTACATACCAGCTCCTCGTATTGGCCGGGCTAGAGTGGGCATCGAGCCAGGTAAGGTTGGGCAGGCTCGGTGCTCAAGAGCTCCAGTGCGCCTGCACGGTCCGGTCTATCCAGTGCCACCTCCACACACCAGTCCTCCGGTGGCAGCTCCCCGCACCAGGCTTCCTGTGCGTGTCCTCGGCCCAGTACCACCAGTGCCAGCACCACGCACCAGGCCTTCAGTGCGCCTCGCCTGTTCAGCGCTGCCAGAGCCTTTCTCCTCTCCAGCGCTGTCGGAGTCTCCCACCTGTTTAGCGCTGTCGGAGTCTCCCGCCTGTTTAGCGCTGTCAGAGCCTTCCTCCTCTCCAGCGCTGCCGGAGTCTCCTGCCTGTTCAGCGCAGCCAGAGCTGCCAGTCTGCATGGAGCAGCCAGAGCCGCCAGTCTGCATGGAGCAGCCAGAGCCGCCAGTCTGCATGGAGCAGCCAGAGCTGCCAGTCTGCATGGAGCAGCCAGAACTGCCAGTCTGCATGGAGCAGCCAGAGCCGCCAGTCAGCCAGGATCCGCCAGTCAGCCAGGATCCGCCAGTCAGCCATGATCTTCCAGATCCGCCAGTCAGCTAGAATCCGCCAGTCAGCCAGGATCCGCCAGTCAGCCATGATCTTCCAGATCCGCCAGTCAGCCAGGATCTTCCAGATCCGCCAGTCAGCCAGGATCCGCCAGTCAGCCAGGATCTGCCAGAACCACCAGCTAGCCAGGATCTGCCAGAGCCAACTACCTGCCTGAGCTTCCTCTCAGTACTGGGCTTCACCTCAGGGCTGAGCTTCCCCTCAGTCCCGAGCTTCCCCTCAGTCCCGAGCTTCCCCTCAGTGCCGAGCTTCCCCTCAGTCCCGAGCTTCCCCTCAGTCCCGAGCTTCTACCTCAGTCCCGAGCTGCCCCTCAGTCCAGTGGGGTCCTTGGTGAGGGTTATTAGGCCAAGGTCGGCGGCGAGGGTCGCCAATCAAAGGACGCGTTACAGGGGGACTAAGACTTGGTTGGAGTGGGGTCCACGTCCCGAGCCGGAGCCGCCACCGTGGACAGACGCCCACCCGGACCCTCCCCTATGGGTTTCAGTGTGCGGCCGTGAGTCCGCACCTTGGGGGGGGGTTCTGTCACGCCCTGGTCTTAGTATTTTGTGTTTTCTTTCTTTATTTGGTCAGGCCAGGGTGTGACATGGGTTTATTTTGTGGTGTGTTTGTGTATGGGGGTTTTTCGTAGGTTTTGGGATTGTGGCTTAGTGGGATGTTCTAGCAAGGTCTATGGTTGCCTGAGGCGGTTCTCAATCAGAGGCAGGTGATTCTCGTTGTCTCTGATTGGGAACCATATTTAGGCAGCCATATTCTTTGAGTGTTTCGTGGGTGATTGTTCCTGTCTTTGTGTTTGTTGTCACCAGATAGGCTGTTTAGGTTTTCTCACATTTATTGTTTTTGTTAGTTTATTCATGTATAGTTTTCTTCATTAAAAAACATGAATAACAATCACGCTGCATTTTGGTCCGCCTCTACTTCACCTAAAGAAAACCGTAACAGTCTCTCGCTCTTCTGCCAGAATTGTGCCCTGAGGGACATGATTGCATTAATTATGTTTAATCAATTTCCTATTCAAATCTAAATCTAATAATTTATTAGTCACATGCGCCGAACACAACAGGTTACCTTACAGTGAAATGCTTACTTACAAGTTAATAACCAACAATGCCGCTTTAAAAAAATATGGATAAGAATAAGAAATAAAAGTAACAAGTAATTAAAGAGCAGCAGTAAAATAACAATATCGGGACTATATCCAGAGGGGTACTGGTACAGAGTCAATGTGTGGTGGCACCAGTTAGTTGTGGTAATATGTATATGTAGGTAGAGTTATTAAAGTGACTGCATAGATGATAACAACAGAGAGTAGCAGTGGTGTAAAAGAGGGGGAGCGGTGAGCAATGCAAGTAGTCTGGGTAGCCATTTGATTACATGGTCATGAGTCTTATGGCTTGGGGGTAGAAGCTGTTTAGAAGCCTCTTGGACCTGGACTTGGCGCTCCAGTACCGCTTGCCGTGCGGTAGAAGAGAGAACAGTCTAGACCAGGGTGGTTGGAGTCTTTGACAATTTTTAGGGCCTTCCTCTGACACCGCCTCTTATAGAGGTCCTGGATGGCAAGAAGCTTGGCCCCAGTGATGTACTGGGCCATTCGCACTTCCCTCTGTCGTGCCTTGCGGTTGGAGGCCGAGCAGTTGCCATACCAGGCTTGTAACCTGTCAGGATGCTCTCGATGGTGCAGCTGTAGAACCTTTTGAGGATCTGAGGACCCATGCCAAATCTTTTCAGTCTCCTGAGGGGGAATAGGTTTTGTCGTGCCCTCTACACGACTGTCCTGGTGTGCTTGGACCATGCTAGTTTGTTCATGGACACCAAGGAACCTGAACCTCTCAACTTGCTCCACTGCAGCCCTGTCACTGAGAATGGGGGGCGTGCTCGGTCCTCTTTTTCCTGTAGTCCATAATCATCTCCTTTGTCTTGATCACGTTGAGGGAGAGGTTGTTGTCCTGGCACCACACCATACTCCCTATAGGCTGTCTTGTCATTGTCGGTGATCAGGCCTACAACTGTTGTGTCATCGGCAAACTTAATGATGGTGTTGGAGTCGTGCCTGTCCGTACAGTCGTAAGTGAACAGGGAGTAGCGGAGGGGAATGAGCACGCACCCCTGAGGGGCCCCTGTGTTGAGGATCAGCATGGCGAATGTGTTTTTACCTACCCTTACCACCTGGGGGTGGCCTGTCAGGAAGTCCAGGATCCAGTTGCAGAGGGAGGTGTTTAGTCCCAGGTTCCTTAGCTTATTGATGAGCTTTGAGGGCACTATGGTGTTGAACGCTGAGCTGTAGTCAATGAATAGCATTCTCACATAGGTGTTCCTTTTGTCCAGGTGGGAAAGGGCAGTGGGGAGTGCAATAGAGATTGCATCATCTGTGGATCTGTTTGGGCGGTATGCAAATTGGAGTGGATCTAGGGTTTCTGGGTTAATGGTGTTGATGTGAGCCCTGACCAACCTTTCAAATCACTTCATGGCTACAGACATGAGTGCTACGGGTCGGTAGTCATTTAGGCAGGTTACCTTAGTGTTTTTGGGCACAGGCACTATGGTGGTCTGCTTAAAACATGTTGGTATTACAGACTCGGACAGGGAGAGGTTGAAAATGTCAGTGAAGACACTTTCCAGTTGGTCAGTGCATGCTCGCAGCACACGTCCTGGTAATCCATCTGGCCCCGCGGCCTTGTGAATGTTGACCTGTTTAAAGGTCTTACTCACATCGGCTGCAGAGAGCGTGATCACACAGTCTTCTGGAACAGCTCTTCTGGAACAGCTAGTGCTCTCATGCATGTTTCAGTGTTATTTGCCTTGAAGCGAGCATAGAAGTAGCTCGTCTGGTAGGCTCGTGTCACTGGGCAGCTCTCGGCTGTGCTTCCTTTTGTAGTCTAATGGTTTGCAAGCCCTTCTTATAAGCTTCCGGGTTAGAGTCCCGCTCCTTGAATGCGGCAGGTCTAGCCTTTAGCTCATTGCGGATGTTGCCGGTAATCCATGGCTTCTGGTTGGGGTATGTACGTACATTCCCACATTGATGTCCTGTCAGAAAGGGGAAATCGCCTGGGTTACACAAGTCATGTCTCCAGAAAGGTGTTTGATGAAAATAGATTTCGGAGAGATTTGTGTGATGTTTAATTTCAGTAGACAAACAGTCAAATCCCTGACATTTTGGCCAGTGCTGGTAGTTAAATGGCAGTGAGAGCAGTCTAGGCAGGACAAGTCCATTCTAGGGGTTTTTCCCAAATGGCACCATGTTCCCTATATAGTGCACTTCTTTTGGTCAGGGCCCATGGGGAATAGGGTGCCATTTGGGACTTAACCTAGAAGTGATGCTGGTTTCAGCACATTCAAGGGAGAGATGAAAGGGTGAACGTCAGGAGTTCAGCAGGTTTTTTCCTAGTATTTGTGTGGCTGTTTAAACAATGACACTCATCTAAAGGGTGGTTGGATGGAGGGATAACATCTTAATTTCATCCCTTACTTTTATTCAACCTTTATTCCATGTGCATGGATTATAATGGGCTATTTTTCATAGCGTAATTGTTACTTTGACTGGGTCAAAACAAGAGAACAAAATACATCACCTCCACTGTCCAACATCATTCTATCACGACCTGGAAATGACCTCTATTGTTGTCCTCTCCACTCTCCGAAGTCAACTCTGGAGTCGACTCGTAATCTAAATGGATAGGGCCAGTCAATATGTTGTGTTCCCTCAAGCTCAGAAAGAACTCCCCCATTCAGGGCACAATTATAACACTGTTTCACAGCGCTAATTACAAATAAGTCCAGTCACTGCTCCTCTCCCTCCGTCACCCCGGTCACCACAATCACAGAGGCATATTCTGGGAGGTGTCACTGATGCTCTACGTGGGTGCTGTGGGGGAGGGATACGGAGGGGTGATGGGGCTCTGTTGTCAAAGATGGGGGACTATTTTTAGGGTTGTAACAGGGTCTGTGTGTGTTTGGGACACCCTCTGTTACATACCCTTGGACAGATGATTGGGGAAGAGCTATAGGGTTGTCTCAATGCTGAGGAGTGTGTGTGTGTGTGTGTGTGTGTGTGTGTGTGTGTGTGTGTGTGTGTGTGTGTGTGTGTGTGTGTGTGTGTGTGTGTGTGTGTGTGTGTGTGTGTGTGTTTTTCTCATTAACATATGGGCTCGCTCTGTGATGCCATGGTAACAGTTGCTATCAGCTCAGGTGTCCTCAAGTGAGGGAGAAGGGAGAGAGAGGACAGGGAAGAGAAGGAGAAGGAGGGGGTGGGAGAGCTGCCTGCAGCAGGGATGGCCACGCTTTCAGGTCTTGGCCAATCAGCTTTGTATTACTCAGACAATGGAAATGTAGAGTAAGAGGTGTTGAATAGATGAAGGTTTGAGGCATTGGGATCTGGGGGATGGAGGGTTGAGGCATGGGGAGCTGGGTGGATGAAGGGTTGAGGCATGGGGAGCTGGGTGGATGAAGGGTTGAGGCATGGGGAGCTGGGTGGATGAAGGGTTGAGGCATGGGGAGCTGGGTGGATGAAGGGTTGAGGCATGGGGAGCTGGGGGATGGAGGGTTGAGGCATGGGGCGCTGGGTGGATGAAGGGTTGAGGCATGGGGAGCTGGGGGATGAAGGGTTGAGGCATGGGGAGCTGGGTGGATGAAGGGTTGAGGCATGGGGAGCTGGGTGGATGAAGGGTTGAGGCATGGGGAGCTGGGGGATGAAGGGTTGAGGCATGGGGAGCTGGGTGGATGAAGGGTTGAGGCATGGGGAGCTGGTGGATGAAGGGTTGAGGCATGGGGAGCTGGGGGATGAAGGGTTGAGGCATGGGGAGCTGGGGGATGAAGGATTGAGGCATGGGGAGCTGGGGGATGAAGGGTTGAGACATGGAGGGTTGAGGCATGGGGTGCTGGGGGAGGTATGTGGGGATGAAGGGTTGAGGCATGGGGTGCTGGGGCGGATGAAGGTTTGAGGCATGGGGAGCTGGAAGGATGGAGGCTTGAGGCATGGGAAGCTGGGGGTGAAGGGGGAGGCATGGGAGGCTGGGGGGGGTAAAGGGTTGAGGCAAGGGGGAATTGTGGGATGGAGGTTTTGAGGCATGGGGAGATTTGGGGATGAAGGGGGAGGCATGGGAAGCTGGGGGGTGAACGGTTGAGGCAAGGGGGAACTGTGGGATGGAGGGATGAATGGGGTGAGGCATGGGGAGCTGGGGGATGAAGGGGTGAGGCATGGGGAGCTGGAAGGATGGAGGCTTGGGGCATGGGAAGCTGGGGGATTGAGGACCAGGGGGATGAAGTGGTGAGGCACTGGGAGCTGGGGGGATGATGGGTTGAGGCACAGGAAGCTGGGGGAGAAAGGTTGAGGCACGGGGGATGAAGGGTTGAAGTATGGGAAGCTGGGGGGATGAAGGGTTGAGGCACAGGAAGCTGGGGGAGAAAGGTTGAGGCACGGGGGATGAAGGGTTGAAGTATGGGAAGCTGGGGGATGAAGGGTTGAAGCACAGGGGAGCTTGGGGGAAGAAGGGTTGAGGCACGGGGAGCTTGGGGGATGAAGGGTTGAGGCACGGGAGCTGGGGGATGAAGGGTTGAGGCACGGGGAGCTTGGGGGATGAAGGGTTGAGGCACGGGGAGCTTGGGGGATGAAGGGTTGAGGCACGGGGAGCTTGGGGGATGAAGGATTGAGGCACGGGGAGCTTGGGGGATGAAGGGTTGAGGCACGGGGAGCTTGGGGGATGAAGGGTTGAGGCACGGGGAGCTTGGGGGATGAAGGGTTGAGGCACGGGGAGCTTGGGGGATGAAGGATTGAGGCACGGGTGTTGGGGGGATGAAGTGAAGGGCAGGTGAAAGACTGCTTCAAATCCTTTGGCTTTTCTGGATATTCAGAACAGATTTTTCTCAATCTGTGTAATAGTATATAGTGTATCTCTCAGGCCTGTGTGTGTTCCTGTTCTGTATGTTTTGGTTAATACAACATTGGAAAATAAATAGTGTGTGCAACAACATGTGTTCATGTTAACATCTCTGAGTAATTCGTATGCAAATCATCACATTTCCAATTGTATGTATAGATGTGTCAGGAACTGAAAGAGAGGGCCGTTTGTCGTTATTTCCATTGGTTTTTGAAGAGCGAAGCTATCTCGTGTCAAGATGGATTTCAAGGGTCTTCATTTCCTGTCCTCCATGTTTTTTCAACCCCTTCCTTTCCTCTTGTAAATACCAGACTGATTCACATCCTTTGCGAGGCTACCTCTTTTCCACCACCCCCCCTTTCACCAATTTGTTTTGTTGGCCACCACTGTCAGAAACTCAACGAGGGAGTGCACAAGCATTTGTCATGGGAACTTATGATGGTCTGTGGCAGTGGGATAATGGATGATACATCCATCCCCCCCAATCTCTGTAACGAAGGCTCGCTGTAGTTTAGGAAATTAAATATGTATCCTTATGTCTCCCTCCCCCTTCCATCTCTCACTCTTACTCTCCATTCCTATACAGATTGTCTTAATCTCCCCACTCTCTTTCTCTCTCTCAATTTCTCTCTCTACTCCTGCAGAGCTCCTTGCTTAGAGTCAGGGTTTACATTTCATCCCTGGGACTGGGTGGATACAGGGTTGGGGATTGGGACCATTGTGAGTGCAGTACAGGGACAATAGGAGCCTGAAGAGAGGAGAGGAGGGACTGAGACAGATAGGGGACTGGTGGCTAGTGTTCATGATGTCTGTCCCCCCCTGGATTGTGCTGTGCTGACATGCTTTAGAGGACGTCTAGAGCCCCCCTTCTCTCCTCAACTCATTGTTGCCCTTCACTCACCACACACAGACTGACACACCAACAGACAGAAACACACACACACACATTTCAAACATTACTCTATGTCTGCTCTGCTTGAAATTGATGAAACATAGACCAGTGGACACAGAGGGTCAGACCAATCAACAGCCTTCTTTCTGACAGCCTTCACACGATGGCTGAAAGTGAGCAGCAGTGAGTTTGGTAACAAAGAGACAAATATCTCACCCCCTGGATCTCAATCTTGGGTTGAACCGAGCACTATTGATTGTTCTGTGGATAAGACCAAAAGCAAACAGAGTGGGGGAGTGTATTGTCTGCTGTTGTCAACTCTACTCACATCATATCACACCTGCAGCTCTGCATACAGCAGTCCGGGGAGTGTCATGCAAATAGACTATTCTACTCACTTCTCCTTCTGCAATGCAGATAGAATACAGATTGAATTTAGAACTTGCCTCGTCTGCTACTGCAATAGCACCATTCTTACAACAAGAATGTCATCGACTGGTTTTTAATAACCCTACTGATTGGATATTCATATTTCTAATTTCATGATATGATATGATAAAGCCATATTTTGTGATGGCTGCGTTGGTTGTAGTTCCCCTGTGTGATTGTGCTTCGGGCTGGCGGAGCGATCCATTGTTTTAGTGCCTGACGGATTCATCAGTGGGCGCGTGGGACTATTTTTCCTCTGGTCACGTCAGGGTCATGACCCCTCATCTATCTAGGCATGCCGTGGTCTCCGGTAGACTATTACTCTCCTTTCTAAACTAGTCAGCATAACGCTATCCCCCACTCTCTCTCTCACTCTCTCCCACTCCTCCTTACCTCCCTCCCAATACCCCACTCCCCTCTCTCACTCTCTCCCACTCCTCCTTACCTCCCTCCCAGTTCCCCACTCCCCTCTCTCACTCTCTCCCACTCCTCCTTACCTCCCTCCCAATACCCCACTCCCCTATCTCCCTAGGTTTTTCTCCCTCCTTTCTTACTCCCTTGTCTCACACCTTGTAATGGTTTAGATACGGCAGACACAGAAACAAAGGAAGGAGAAATTGGAATACTGTGCTGCTGTGTCTTGTCACTTAGTTGAGTCGACGGTGAAGGTCGCTGGTTCCAATCCCTGAGCCAACTAGGTGAAAAATCAGTTGATGTGCCTTTGAGCAAGGAACTTAACCCTAATTGCTCCTGTAAGTCGCTCTAGATAAGAGCGCCTGCTAAATGACTCAAATGTGAATTTTTTTTTTTTCTTTAAGCCCATAATGTGTGTGTGAGGTGTATACTTTTGTTTCAAAGTAGATTTGTTTAAGACTACCAACAAACACTCTGTGTGACCCTGATTTAGCCCACTGCAGTAAAAGGTTAACCGCTCCCCACACACAGATCCATAACCCATGAGATATCCAGAAAACCCACATGAATGTTGAGATGATGTCCATTCCTATCCTAACATTAATTGTTGAGCCCATTACACAAGTGTATCTTTCCCAGCTGTGGACTGTGAGGTTGTGTAAGAAAGGATGCCGGCATGGTTCCCGATCCATGACAAAGGCATGACAACGTCTCAGTTATTTCCTGTGCTCCAGGCATTATTTCCTAAGTCCAGTCAGGTCGAGGCAAGATGACTTATGGCTGAATTACACTATAGGGCCAAGCCAAGCCAAACCTAGCAGAGCTGTAGTAGGCATACGTGTGTCAGGCATGATGGTCAGGTCCACACATCTCTACCTCCTTCTCCCAGGAGAGAGACATCCAGCCAGGGATTATTTGAACTACCTACCCCCTCCAGGCCTCAGGTTACCCAGCCCACACATCTAGAGTTACAACCTGTTGACATACACCCACAGGACCATGGCATCAGAGAGCACAGGCACATGCTTTTCAATACTTCTTTTGCTAACGGTAGGGTGTGTGTGCATGCGTACATCGTGTGTGTGTGTGCGTGCGTATATCTCTGTGCGTGTGTGTGTGTGTCTTTAACTGTACACTGTGTATGTGTGTGTAAAGGCATGAGACAGGCAGGCCTGGAGTGGCACCATTTTACATACAGAAACCTCATTTGAAAGCTCATCTCCCTAACGTTGTCCCAATATTCTCTGTGTTTTACTGCATTGTTTGTGTGAGTGACCTTGTGTTCTGGACGACACGTAGCTGTTGTGCAGAGAGAGCCGGCCGATTACATCAACTTGGCAGAGTGGGTGGAATTTTGTCTGGTTCTTTTCGGGACGTGAGATCGCAGAGCAGGGTAGTGTCCCAAATGCCACCATGTCCCCTATAAATTGCACTACTTTTGACCAGGGCCCATAGGGCACAACATTGGGAATTGGGTGCCATTTGGGATGCACCGGGAGAGCTTTAGTGTGGGAGGGGAGGAGGGAAGGACGAGGGGGAAGTGTGAAAGTTATTGATATTTAATACAGATAACAAAATAGGTTTAGGGGACAGAAATAATATCTACGAGATGTATCATAAATGGGATTTATAGATGATGAATAGGTATTGTGGTTTAGCTCTGTGTTAGAATAGTGTTGACTTGCCTGTCACAGTGACACCTCTACATCCCTGTCACTTGTCATAGCGAGACTGTTGCAGCTGGCCTGACCAAACCAATGGTCGAAACAAAACGGAAAAGTGTCCCAAAGTTGGTCGATATGTGTCCAGATCAATAGTTCCATTATCTCTCCGCACCATTGATTCCACAGTGAAGTTTAGCACCATTAAAAGGTTCTCAGCTAAACTGTGTGACATTGTCAGCAAACACAAAATGGGGTCTGAGATTGGATTGGATGCTGCTCTTTATGCTGTACCAGCACCACTTTAAATCCAGTCTAGTTACCCTGCTTTCTCTCCAGCTTGGTTTTTCCACTAGGGGAATTGGTTCTGGATGGAGTGTGTGTGTGTGTGTGTGTGTGTGTGTGTGTGTGGGGGGGAGCTATATTAAAGGCTATATAATGTCCCGTGGTAGCAGGGTCTTGTTTGTTTTCAGCTTGATTGAATAAGACACAGCAGAGTGGACTGGAAATCCCTGCTTTTTCCACCAGTCAGCTCAGTGCGGAGAAAGTAGCCAGTTTCCATGGAAACGCCTTAGCGAGATAAGCTTGTTTTGCAGCTCCTCTGTCTGCATGCATGTTGTGTGTGTGTGATCTCTCAGGAATCTGGTAGGAATGAGGATCTATTACGATCTGAATCTGGTAGGAATGAGGATCTATTAGGATCTAACTCAGTGTACTGGGGCCCAGGTGACCAGGGGGAGGAGCTGGCTGTCATTAGCAACGGTGCTCATGTTCTCTTTATTGTTTCGTCTCAGTTTACACACATTTCTTTCTCTCTATCCTTCCCTCTCTCCCATTCTCTCTCTCCTCTATCCCTCTCTTTCTCTTCAACTCTTTCATCTTTCTCTCTCCTCTCTCTTGTTCTCTCTCTATCCTTTCCCTTTTCTCTCACACTCCTCTCTCTCTCCTTCCCCTTTCTCTACCTATCTTCCCACCCTCTCCCTCATCTCCCCCTCTTTATCTTATACTCTCTGTTTACATAGTAGAAATGCAGTCAACTGTAGCTCCACACCCCTATTGGTGTCACTGTGGGGATAAACGTCTCCATGGTGATGATAAACTGGGTGAAAGGGCAGGCCCGAGGGGGTGGGGGGCAGGGGAGAAGTCTATAGACTCAAGGTGGTATTATTATGTTGTATAACACCTTAGCCAATGTGCTGGTGCTAGCTCTTTGGGGGTCTAGGGCCTAACATTAGGTCGGGTTACTGTAAAAGCACTTTGTGACAAACGTTGTTATTGAAAGGGCTATGGAAATATAATTTCATTGATTGATTGATACTAATTATTGTGAATTGTATGTGTTTCTCTCTATTTCCAGAACTCTCTGAAGAAGAGAGGTGCTCGGCCAAACAATAAGCCAGAGAAGAAGCCATCTGTCCAGGTAACTTAGACTAACAGAGACCTTCAATGTTTTTTCTACATTGAACAGCCAAAAGGAAAATCTCATATAGATTTGCAAACGACTCAACCAAAGAAACAGACTGCAGCTGCAGCAGTTTGTCTCCAGACACTCACCTCTGATTCTTACCTCAGCTATTGAACCCAAAGTCAGGACTAAAGTATTACAGTTACACTGATTGTTCTCGCTTTCACAATTTAGTCCCTAGTGGGAGTTGGGGAGGTAGTTGATGGGAGAGATGATTCACAGATAGCACTTCACAGTATTACTAGTTTGACATGACCAGCTCAGACTGTGCACATTCCTCTCTCTCTCTCTCTCTCTCTCAATTCAAAGGGAAACATATGTTTACATTGCCAAAGCAAGTGAAATAGACCATAAACAAACGTGAAATTAACAAGGGAAATAAACAATCAAAAAGAAACATGAAACATTACACACAAAAGTTTTAAAAGAAGTATGAAAGGGCATTCTGAATGTATTCAGACCCCTTCCCTTTATACAAATGTCTTTACGTTACAGCCTTATTGTAACAAAATAAATCATTAATCATCAATCTACACACAATACCACATAATGACAAAGCACATTTTTTGTAAATTTATTTAAAAAATAAAAAAACATGAATACCATATTTACATAAGTATTCAGACCGATATTGAGCTCTGGTGCATCCTGTTTTCATTGATCATCCTTTAGATGTTTCTACAACTTGATTGGAGTCCACCTGTGGTAAATTGAATTGATTGGGCATTATTTAGAAAGGCACACACCTGTCTATATAATGTCCTACAGTTGACAGTGCATCTCAGAGCAAAAACCAAGCCATGAGGTCGACGGAATTGTCCGTAGCGACCTGAGACAGGATTGTGCCGAGGCACAGATCTGGGGAAGGGTACCAAAAAAATGTATGCAGCATTGAAGGTCCCCAAGGACAATGTGGCCGCCATCATTCTTAAATTAAAGAA
Organism: Oncorhynchus tshawytscha; assembly: GCF_018296145.1. Classification (NCBI taxonomy): domain Eukaryota; kingdom Metazoa; phylum Chordata; class Actinopteri; order Salmoniformes; family Salmonidae; genus Oncorhynchus; species Oncorhynchus tshawytscha. Next base: position 22,497,511 of record NC_056450.1, on the reverse strand, counting down.
ATTTGGAACCACCAAGACTCTTCTTAGAGCTGGCAGCCTAACCTTAACACAGCGTGCATCCAACCCGGAAGCCAGCCGCACCAATGTGTTGGAGGAAACACCGTACACCTAGCAACCTGGTCAGCGTGCACTGTGCCTGGCCCACCACAGGAGTCGCTAGCGCGCGATGAGACAAAGATATCCCTACCGGCCAAACCCTCCCTAACCCGGACGACACTAGGCAAATTGTGCGTCGCCCCATCGCCTTCCAGGTCGCGGCCGGCTGCGACAGAACCTGGGCTCGAACCCAGAGTCTCTGGTGGCACTGCGATGCAGTGTTCCTGTTTTGATTCATTTGATAAAGTGGGTTAGGTGTTCTCTATACCAAATTAGCTTACATCCTGAGTCTTTTTTCTTGTTTCACACCTGGTAGTTTGGTGGATGGGACTAACAGCACACTGTAACTTAGAGGGCAACCAGCGGGTCCATCTCCTCTATACCATGTTTCTTGTAGGATGCTAATTTATTTGATGATGTCTGGGTTCCTGCTCTTTAATCCAAAGGAAGACCTATATTCCGGGATAAGATAGTAAAAAATGTGTGTTCCATAGTGTTCGCTCTCGCTCTCTGTTCCTCCATTTCTGTGGGGATGAGGTTAATGCTTAATATCATATTATTGGAGTGCCACTGTGACATACTGTAATTGGTGTAAACCCTCTCCAGACTGTGTTTGATGTTCTGGGAAATAGCCCCATCACCAATAAAGTACACAACACATTATTTAATGGGTCTTCACCATTTTGAGTCAGTTGGTTAAATAATAGCGGGTGTTTAATATTCAAAATAGCTTATGTCTTTTATAAATACACCAATGTACCTCAATGCCCCCAGCTAGCAAACATTACACTGTAATATAGTATGCATGACTCCCCAGTGTTGCATCAACCTATCCCACTTTGCCCCCAAAAAATCCATAGCATTGGTCTAAATATTTGAAAGGGTTAATATGAGGATGTCAGATGAGTTTAAGCCAGAAAGAAACTCCCACACATTTTTTTTTTTTTTTTTTTTTGTAATTTTGGCCTCGCAATCTTTCTCTCTCGGTCTCTCTCTCTGTGGTATGTGAAAGGATATATTGTCATTGTGTGTGTGAGTCAGTGTGTTGTCAGTGTTCCTAACAGCTGGTCTCTGTGCCTCTCTGGGGCCAGCAGGAGGACAACTCTGACCTCAAGTGCCAGCTCCATTTTGCCAAGGAGGAGTCCGTTCTCATGTGCAAGAAGCTGACCAAGATGGCTAAGGACAGCGAGGCAATGCGGGAGGAGCTGGCCAAGTACCGCTCGGTCTACGGCGATGTGGACGCCTCACTCACCGTGGAGGAGGTCAACGACTCACCCCACACCCGCGAGGCCGAGGTTAGAGTTCACCTGAAGCTGGTGGAGGAGGAAGCCAACCTGCTGAGCCGGCGTATCGTGGAACTAGAGGTGGAGAACCGTGGCCTACGGGCCGAGATGGACGACATGAAGGGCCAGGAGCTGCCTCCAGGGCTGGGGCTGGGAGGCATGGGAGGCCCTGGAGGAGGTGGTCTGGATAACGTGATGGAGCTCCAGAGGCACCTGCAGTTTGTGGAGGAGGAAGCGGAGCTGCTGCGGCGCTCGCTGTTGGAGATGGAGGAGCAGAACAAGCTGCTGATGAATGAGATCAACCGCTACAAGTCGGAGCTGCCGCTGACGTTGGACCCAAACCAGGATGACTCCTCGTCCATCTCTCTCCTGGAGGATGGTCATGGTGGGGGAGCTCTCATCAGCACCGAGGCCCCCCAGGAGGAGCTGCTGCAGGCCGCCAGGCTCCAGATCGGGGAGCTGAGCGGCAAAGTGAAGAAGCTCCAGTACGAGAACCGTGTGTTGCTGTCCAACCTGCAGCGCTGCGACCTGGCCTCCTACCACAGCTCTTCTAGGCCCACCCTGGAGACCGACGCTGAGGCAGGGGACTCGGCCGAGTGCCTCCCCAGCCAAGCGTGCCGGGAAGGCCCCATCGGAGGGGAGAACAAGCCCCTGGAGGAGAAGGAGAAGAAGACGTCAACGGGGGTTCCCATTCACCTGCACGGTAACGTCCCCCTGGGGCTGAATGACCATGAGGCCCTGCTGGCCATGAGGGACCAGGCCCGCCTCATCTCTACAGCCATCCAGCTGCTGACCGCTTCTGATTCCAACTGCCCCTCCCTCTCCCTCTACCGCAAGATCTCCTCCAACTCCTCCGGGGAGACTGCAGAGCCCTGTGTCCCAGAGAAGAGCCAGCAGTCCCAACCCTCGGAGCTCCAGGACCTGCCCCTGGTGGAGGCTCTGACGGGCAGGCTGCGAGCACTGCACACCCAGCTCCAGGCCTTCGTGAAGCGAGTGGAGAGCCTTGGCAGCGCCCCTCCTGGGAGGGAGCAGGTGGAAGTGGCATCCCCCCTGCCTCTACTGTCCGAAGCTGGAGACTCCGTGGTGGATACGCCCTCTGCCTCACACCCCTGCCCTCCAGACGACCAGGCGGGTGAGATCACTGCAGGGCAGAAGGTAAGAATGAACACCCTCCTCCTCTTCCCACCACTCATTTATTATTGATTTTGTTTCTTTCCTTTTCTTTCATATGCTCCTTTTTTGTAGCAAGGCTATTATTTCTGTTCCGTTTGCTCCCACCCCTTCCCAGCTCACACTATGGTTTCTCCCTGCCGGCACACATGACATGACACGCATGCTGCTTTGATGCCTTATAACCTGTTATAGATGCTACATAGAGCTCAAGGCTCAAATGGAGACACCACTGTGCTGCATGACAACTAGAATGATAAAGAAATCATAGAAGCCATAAGCCACCATCTATTTACACACATCAAAATACAACTTGCATATCCAAGTAAATGCACTCTAGTAAAGTTGGTTCTATGCTTAGAGTTAAGCTCCATTAGAGGCCAACTGAGTCCCAACCCCATCCGCTCTCTCCCCCCGTCCCTCCCTCTCTCACCCCCATCCCCCCGTCTCTCCCTCCCCATCTCATCACTCCCTCTCTCACCCCGTCTCTCCTTCTCTCAACACGTCTCTCCCGCTCTCAAAACGTCCCTCCCTCTCTCAACCCGTCTCTCCCGCTCTCAACCCGTCCCTCCTTCTCTCAATCCGTCCCTCCCTCTCTCACCCCATCTCTCCCTCTCTCACCCCGTCTCTCCCTCTCTCACCCCGTCTCTCCCTCTCTCACCCCGTCTCTCCTTCTCTCACCCCGTCTCTCCCTCTCTCACCCCGTCTCTCCTTCTCTCACCCCGTCTCTCCTTCTCTCACCCCGTCTCTCCTTCTCTCACCCCGTCTCTCCTTCTCTCCTCTCTCCCCCCGTCTCTCCTTCTCTCACCCCGTCTCTCCCTCTCTCACCCCGTCTCTCCTTCTCTCACCCCGTCCCCTCCCTCTCTCACCCCGTCTCTCCCTCTCTCACCCCGTCCCTCCCTCTCTCACCCCGTCTCTCCCTCTCTCACCCCGTCTCTCCCTCTCTCTCCCCTCTCCCTCTCTCTTTCACCCCCGTCTCTCCCTCTCTCACCCCGTCCCTCCCTCCCCCTCTCTCTCACCCCGTCCCTCCCTCTCTCTCTCCCTCTCTCACCCCGTCTCTCCCTCTCTCACCCCGTCTCTCCCTCTCTCACCCCCCTCCCTCTCTCTTTCACCCCGTCTCTCCTTCTCTCACCCCGTCTCTCCTTCTCTCACCCCGTCTCTCTCCTCTCTCCCCCGTCTCTCCTCTCTCACCCCGTCTCTCCTTCTCTCACCCCGTCTCTCCCTCCCACCCCGTCTCTCCTTCTCTCACCCCGTCTCTCCTTCTCTCACCCCGTCCCTCCCTCTCTCACCCCGTCTCTCCTTCTCTCACCCCGTCTCTCCTTCTCTCACCCCGTCTCTCCTTCTCACACCCCGTCTCTCCCTCTCTCACCCCGTCTCTCCCTCTCTCACCCCTCTCCTTCTCTCACCCCGTCTCTCCTTCTCTCACCCCGTCTCTCCCTCTCTCACCCCGTCTCTCCTTCTCTCACCCCGTCTCTCCTTCTCTCACCCCGTCTCTCCCTCTCTCACCCCGTCCTCCTTCTCTCACCCCGTCTCTCCTTCTCTCACCCCGTCTCTCCTTCTCTCACCCCGTCTCTCCTTCTCTCACCCCGTCTCTCCTTCTCTCACCCCGTCTCTCCCTCTCTCCTCTCTCCGTCTCTCCTTCTCTCACCCCGTCTCTCCTTCTCTCACCCCGTCTCTCCTTCTCTCACCCCGTCTCTCCTTCTCTCACCCCGTCTCTCCCTCTCTCACCCGTCCGTCTCTCCTCCTTCTCTCACCCCGTCTCTCCTTCTCTCACCCCGTCTCTCCTTCTCTCACCCCGTCCCTCCCTCTCTTACCCCGTCTCTCCTTCTCTCACCCTGTCTCTCCCTCTCTCACCCCGTCCCTCCCTCTCTCACTCCTCACCCCGTCTCTCCTTCTCTCACCCCGTCCCTCCCTCTCCCCCGTCTCACCCCGTCTCTCCTTCTCTCACCCCGTCTCTCCTTCTCTCACCCCCCCGTCCCTCCCTCTCTCACCCCGTCTCTCCTTCTCTCACCCTGTCTCTCCCTCTCTCACCCCGTCCCTCCCTCTCTCACCCCGTCCCTCCCTCTCTCACCCCGTCCCTCCCTCTCTCACCCCGTCTCTCCCTCTCTCTCCCCGTCTCTCCCTCTCTCACCCCGTCCCTCCCTCTCTCACCCCTCCCTCCCTCCCTCTCTCCCCTCTCCCTCCTCTCTCTCTCCTCCGTCTCTCCTTCTCTCACCCCGTCCCTCCCTCTCTCCCCGTCCCCGTCTCTCCCTCTCTCACCCCGTCTCTCCCTCTCTCACCCCCCTCTCTCTCTCCTCTCTCACCACGTCTCTCCCTCTCTCACCCCGTCCCTCCCTCTCTCACCCCGTCTCTCCCTCTCTCACCCCGTCTCTCCTTCTCTCACCCTGTCTCTCCCTCCCACCCCGTCTCTCCTTCTCTCACCCCGTCTCTCCTTCTCTCACCCCGTCTCTCCTTCTCACACCCCGTCTCTCCTCCCCATCTCATCACTCCCTCTCTCACCCCGTCTCTCCTTCTCTCAACACGTCTCTCCCCCGCTCTCAAACGTCCCTCCCTCTCTCAACCCGTCTCTCCCTTCTCTCACCCCGCTCTCAACCCCCGTCCCTCCTTCTCTCAATCCGTCCCTCCCTCTCTCACCCCATCTCTCCCTCTCTCACCCCGTCTCTCCCTCTCTCACCCCGTCTCTCCCTCTCTCCCTCTCTCACCCCGTCTCTCCCTCTCTCACCCCGTCTCTCCTTCTCTCACCCCGTCTCTCCTTCTCTCACCCCGTCTCTCCTTCTCTCACCCCGTTCTCCTCTCTCACCCCTCTCTCTCTCCTTCTCTCACCCCGTCTCTCCCTCTCTCACCCCGTCTCTCCTTCTCTCACCCCGTCTCTCCCTCTCTCACCCCGTCTCTCCCTCTCTCACCCCGTCTCTCCTTCTCTCACCCCGTCTCTCCCTCTCTCACTCCGTCTCTCCTTCTCTCACCCCGTCTCTCCTTCTCTCACCCCGTCTCTCCTTCTCTCACCCCGTCTCTCCTTCTCTCACCCCGTCTCTCCCTCTCTCTCCCTCTCTCACCCGTCCCTCCCTCTCTCACTCCGTCTCTCCTTCTCTCACCCCGTCTCTCCTTCTCTCACCCCGTCTCTCCTTCTCTCACCCCGTCTCTCCTTCTCTTACCCCGTCTCTCCCTCTCTCACTCCGTCTCTCCTTCTCTCACCCCGTCTCTCCTTCTCTCACCCCGTCTCTCCTTCTCTCACCCCGTCTCTCCTTCTCTCACCCCGTCCCTCCCTCTCTCACCCCGTCTCTCCTTCTCTCACCCCGTCTCTCCTTCTCTCACCCCGTCTCTCCTTCTCACACCCCGTCCCTCCTCTCCCTCCCCATCTCATCACTCCCTCTCTCACCCCGTCTCTCCTTCTCTCAACACGTCTCTCCCTCTCTCACCCCGTCTCTCCCTCTCTCACCACGTCTCTCCCTCTCTCACCCCGTCCCTCCCTCTCTCACCCCGTCTCTCCCTCTCTCACCCCGTCTCTCCCTTCTCTCACCCTGTCTCCCTCTCTCTCTCTCACCCCGTCTCTCCTTCTCTCACCCCGTCTCTCCTTCTCTCACCCCGTCTCTCCCTCTCTCACCACGTCCCTCCCTCTCTCACCCCGTCTCTCCTTCTCTCACCCCGTCTCTCCTTCTCTCACCCCGTCTCTCCTTCTCTCACCCCGTCTCTCCCTCTCTCACCACGTCCCTCCCTCTCTCACCCCGTCCCTCCCTCTCCCCCCTCTCACTGCATGGGCACCATGACCGCTGCTTTCTTCACTTGTTTCCCTTTCCCTTTCTTCCTCTCTTCTTTCACTCCTTTGATTATGTTAATCCCCTCTCCTACACTCTCCTCTTACGGTCCTTCACTCCCACCCCCATCCCCCAACCCTCCAGCCGTCGCTCGTACTTCTCATCATTGTTTTGGTTCTGTTCTCCACTCTGTCCTACGCCACTCTGACAAAGCTGTTTTTCCTTTACATACTTTTATTTGTCCTGTGAGGTTCATTTTTTATTTTCAATGTGTCTTGCGGATCTTCCATTTTGGTTGTATTGTTTTGTTTTCGATTCCCTCTCTCCCTACCATATGTCTCCCCTCATCTTCTTCCTTCCCTTTCCTCTGTTCCTCTTTCCCTCTTTTTATTATTTTGTTTCATTTTTATTCATTAACTTGCCCATGCATGCAGCAGCCCGACTTTAGGGACCAATCAGAGCGCGAAGTGAAAGGTCAGGAGGAGGAGGAGGGTGACAGCCACATTGACAACAACAAGAACCAGGTTAAACAGGAGACGGACACAGCCCTGGTAGGTCACTGCTATAGAACAGTCTAAATACACACACGCACGCACGCACACACACACACACACACACACACACACTGTGCACTCCTTGATGGCCCAAACATCGCCTCCCTCGTTCTTTCATGTGATAGATAGTGGGGGAATCAGGTTGGAATCACACTGCAGTAAACACAATGACATCAGCTCTTGAAGTGAGCAGAGGAAGTGTCTGCTGCTCAGTGTTCGTTTGACCTTTCCGTAGCAGGTCTCCTTGGAAACCTGGGCTGTGAGGGAGGGGCAACTGCAGAAGCAATGAATAGAGCAGAGAGCAACACAATCGCCACAGCCCGCTCTCCTGTTACAGGATATACAATGTTGCTTTTATAATATGTCATGAAAGGGAAGGTTTCTCTCTGGGCTGTACTGTAGCACATAATCAGTTAGTCATCTGAACACACACTCCCTAACTGTGAGAACTAGAGAAACTCATTGTTGCTGTCAGTAGGCTGGTTATTAAAGGTTCTCCAGAGTAAACACATTCTCGAAATATAGAATTATATAATGTTAGTAGATGGTTAACTATGACATCATTCAGCAGGCCACATTAAATCAGCTTGTGGGTGACTTTTGGCCCACGGGCCACGTGTTTGAAATAAGTAGGTCTAATAATTCACCCTGTGTCTCTCTCAGTAACCTCTGCATGACAAACTACTGTTGGCTTCTACACATTATCATCCACCCTGCTCCTCTCCCCTCTCAGTGATCAATGATGAGGCTGCCAGGTCCGGGAGATCAGGACCAGCTCCGGTGAGGGAAGGAGGGGAAAGGACAGGGGATAGGACAGGCAGGCAGTAACACCTTGGCCCTACGCCAGGCGACGTTATCACACGCAGACTGCCTGAGTGCTCTGTGTGTCTGTAGAGACAGGGTCGGTCGATAGAAGCATGACAGGGCTGATGTATGGACATGGATGTTGGTGGGAACCTGGGGTCCATCAGGCTGACTGTGTTCTGGGTCCTATTCATTAGGGAACATAGTTTCAAAATGTTGTGCAGGTAGTCCCTCCCCGTTTTAGTCAGTTTTCTCCTGTTTAATGGCTAATGAATACGACCCTGGTCTCTCCCCACTGAGTGGTGCCTCTTGTGTCCATTACCACCAACCAACCCTTTCAGTGTAACTGTGTAATGTTAAAAATAGGGTACTATATCCTGCTCACAAAGGAACTTAAATAGAAGATTCTTCTGCGGGACAGTAAGACTGACATAATGCTGTGAAAGGCATTGGAAACTGACAGCAGGTTATCCATTTATATGCATGGAGTCTGTGTCTAAGGCTTGGCTAGGGAATGTAAGCCTTTTATACAACTGTTATGGTCAATGAGGCGAATATGCATTGGAATGTGAGGAAATTGAAAGGTTTAGCAGCTGAAATTGAGCTCCCTTCACTCTTACTCCTTGGATCCCTTTGGTGAGAGAAAGAGGGTGTCAGAAGTCACTTACAGAGGCTGCTGAGGAGAAGGAGAAAGGGGGAGAAATGCAGAAGCGGGCTACGGTGTAAATTATATAAAAAATTGGCTGCAAATCCATTTGTGACTGGCTGAGTAATAGTGAGCTACAGTGTCATAGTGCAATTGGAACTTGCACTGGCAGGGACTCTCTCAGAATACACAGGGAGGGTAGAGTTGTTGGGAGGGCATACTGCCAAGATGTTGGTTATCCCTAGTAATAACCAAGTAGATTGTAGTAGATTATGAGTAGATATTGAGTGTGCAAAGAATTTTTTTTAAATGGGGAAAAAAACAATGATTCCAGCAATGCAACATCTAAATAAACTAACATTAAAATAATATTGTATTTTCACTTATCTGTCAAAGCCCTCAGAGAATCTTGGGACAAAACATAAAGGTTGTTATTGTACCTCAAAACACAGCAGTAGTCTTAAAGTGCCATTTAAACACAGATATCCATGGAACATTATGACACAGTAGATATTGGAATAATATTTAAAACCTTCAGAGTCTATTAATGCCCCTCGGGGTATTTCAGTCTTCCACAGAACACCCCCATTGACCCACCTTATCAAATTCTACACACTAATTGGTGAAGAGAAAAACTGTTGGGCACTGAGTGATAATGAAAAGCTTGAGTGGCTGGTCTTGTGCCTGTCATTAGAACGGAGGCCATTTGAGTAGCATTTCGTAGGTTAGCGCTAATGGTAGGCTGGCGTGGCCCCCACCACGGGTTAGGCTGGGGTGGCCCCCACCACGGGTTAGCGAGAAGTGAAGAAGAAGAACACTAAGGGGAACTCCTCTCACTCAACAGCCAAATGAAGCATGTGACGGTACTACAGATGAGGTGTATTTGTTGGACCATGGGGCCCAGTGTGGGTGTGTGAGTGTGCTGTATGTCTTTAACTGTGTGACAGGTTGGATTGTTGTTCCCCCACCACGGGTTAGCGAGAAGTGAAGAAGAACACTACTACGGGGAACAGTAACTCCAGTAACTGTTTTATCAATGGAGGATATTTTTCAGTTGTGGGAAGTGGTGTGGTATGCTTTACACTTTACAGGGTGTTCTAGCATTGCAGAGTGTATGGTAATCTAGCTATAATGGTGTATCCCTCCCTCCCTCAGCAGATCAGTGAGCTGCAGGCCCTTCTGTTGGAGGCGAGGGACAATGCTTGCAGGACGCAGGAGGAACTGACTGTGGAGAGGCAGGAGGAACTGACTGTGGAGAGACGGGATCACAGAGGCCCCACCCACAGCAGCTCACAGACATTCACACAGGTACACAATCATCAAACTGTTCTATATCTATGTACACAACACTGACTACAGTCAAACCCTTCTAAACCACACAGAGCATTGTTACTGTAACGTCTTGTCAATGCTAATAGAGTAGGCACCACACCTGAGAACAGTATGGTATCACTACTATGATATGTACAACAACAACAATTTATTATATACATGCATTCACCCACTTAGCAAAACAGCTAAAGCAAACTCCATAAACGGTGCTGCACGTAATCCCTTATCATAACAACACTGGCACTGTGAGCCCCTGTAGCCCACTGACTGGCCTGTCTCCTCTCTCTCTCTGTGTGTGTGTGCGTACGCCTGCCTGCCTGCGTGTGTTTGTCTCTCCCTCTGTCTCCAGCTGCAGGAGGAGCACCAGAAGGCCCTGACGAGAAGGGACTTCCAGCTACAGAGTCTGAGTCTGCAGACGCGGCTGCAGCAGAAGTTCTGGAGCCAAGAGAGGAACCTGATGTTGCAGGAGTCCCAGCAGCTCAAGCAGACCCTGCTGCTGCTCAGCCTCAAGCTGCGTTGCTTCCTCAAACAGTGGCGGCTGGGACGCAAGCTGGACACGGAGGCCAAGGATGTCCTGGAGGTACGGGACTGACTAGCCACCCTCTCCCTTTGAATCAGCCACTTAGCTGTGGCATAGTAGTTTGGTTGGTTGATATTATTTTATCCTCGTTAGCCAGCAGCATTCCACCCTGCATCCCACTTCTGGCTTGCTTCTGAAACTAAGCGTTGGTTTGTCCTGGTTGGTCCCTGGATGGGAGACCAGATGCTGCTGGAAGTAGTGTTGGAGGGTCAGTAGGAGGCACTCTTTCCTCTGGTCTAAAACGATGTAAATATCCCAATGCCCCAGGGCAGTGATTGGGGACGTTGCCCTGTGTAGGGTGCCGTCATTCGGATGGGATGTTAAATAGGTGTCCTGACTCTCTGTGGTCACTAAAGATTCCATTGCACTTATTGTAAGAGTAGGGCTGTTAACCCTGGTGTCCACCGTCACGGTTACCTAATCATCCCCAGCTTACAATTGGCTCGTTCATCCTGTAACTATTCCCCAGGTTGTTGCTGTAAATGAGAATGTGTTCTCAATCAACTTACTGGGTTAAATCAAATAAATTAGCTGTTTAAGAAACTTGGCTGACTACTAATTTGCTGTGTGTTTCCCTACAGGTGAACAGCCTGAAGGACCTGTACCTGCTGTTGGAGGAGGAGAGTCTGGCCGCCCACCCCCAACAGGGAGACAACAAGATTACCTCCGCAGAGGAGCAGCACCTCTGCCCCACCATCTCCAAGGAGCTCTGTGTGCTGGAGAAGAGCTACACACAGGTGCAGGAACAGGTCACACCTAGGTCATATTCATTAGTGCACACCGTTGCAAAAAATGTTTTGCTACAGAAAACAAAAACAAGCCTTTGTTATTGGACAAGTTCAGGTTGTTCCTCTCGGTTTCAGTCGGTTCTTTCTGTTTAGTGTCTACTGAAGACAACCCTGACAACACACAGGAAACAGCTGTTATTGATCAAGTGCATGACATGGAGATCCTCTCAAATGTCATGTTCATCTCTATAACGTTGAGAGGTCATTCACTGATTCTCCATCCTGTCCGTGGCCTAGACGAGCGGCGTGAGCAGCACACTGGCGGACCTGAAGGGAGCGCTCCAGGATCTGAGCGGAGAGCTGCGAGAGGAGCGCCAGGGCTCACAGGAACTGACCCAGCAGTTTGCCCGCGCTAAGGCCTCCTGGGAGGTGGAGAGGACAGAGCTCAAGAGCCTCATTACCCAGGTAAGACCACACCACCTAGAAGGGCGCAACTAGCATAGAAAAATAATTACTAGAATGGAAATTTGACTTCACCATCATGGGTACACTCAATATGGCTGACATGGTTTTGTGCTAGCTAGTCTATAGAAACCCTCTGTTGTATAGTTATAGTTTCAAGCCCATAGTTTACCGAAAACCAACTAAAAACCTTATTTGGCTAGTTCAGAGGCCAGTCTATTATGTAGCTTACAGACCAATGGATTTCAGATTTGTCACGGTTCCTGCCTGACCATTATCTTAGAGGCTTAGCATAAGGCATCCCTGGGAGGGTAATACATCAGCCGTTACACCAGACTACTGGATAGAGAGGGCTGATAATTGGACTCTGGCCACCAGGGTTAGGATCGTTCCCTAATTGGAGGTAGAATAAAGACTTTAGAGTAGACTCTTGCCTGATCAGTTAAACCTGCTATATACCTACTGGGCTCCAATCGTTTCTCCTGTTGGCTGCCTGGATGTCTGAGGCAAAGATTGTCTGACCATTAAGTGGGCTTTTCTAGTTATTAATAAGAAAGGTCTTCATTCATCATGCAGGATAGCACCCTCTGAAGCTGTACGAAGATCAAGTTACCCATTCATAAAGGATGACATGACCTGTCATTTGTCACAGTTTTACTGAGAGAAGCTGCCGAGCTGTGGGGAGCTGTTTGTTATGTTACAGATGATCAGAAGTATGGATCAGTCACTGGGTATTCATTTAATCACCAATACTCATGTTGACAAGTGCCTTGAAACTGCTGATATACCGAGGTGGTGGATTTGTGCCAATCTATCTGTCTGGGGTTTAGTTTGGCCGTCTACTTTTCCCCCAGACCTCTGTTCACTGTGTGTGTGTGTGTGTGTGTGTGTGTGTGTGTGTGTGTGTGTGTGTGTGTGTGTGTGTGTGTGTGCTCATCTGTGAGTGAGCGACAGAGGTAACTGGCAGTGAGAGATGAGGTTAATATACAGACTCCTCGGAACCTGAGACACTCTCATAACAACATCCTCCGTAATGACATAAATGAACAGGGTTTGAGACAGGTCACCACATTACACTGAGATAATGTATATATTATCAGACCAGTGGGGAAATAGAAGGCAAAAAAGAGAAAAGGAATTAAGAGAGGAAGAGATGGAGAGGAATAATGAGAGGAGGGATAGAGAGAGAGAGAGAGACCCCACAGTGTGCCATCACAGCAGCAAGATTTGTGACCTGTTGCCACAAGAAAAGGGCTACCAGTGAAGAACAAATACCATTGTAAATACAACCCATATTTATGTTTGATTTATTTTCCCTTTTGTACTTTCACTATTTGCACATCGTTACAACACTGTATATAGACATAATATGACTTTATTATTTTGGAACTTCTGTGAGTATAATGTTTACTGTTCAGTTGTATTGTTTATTTCACTTTTGTTTATTATCTACTTCACTTGCTTTGGCAATGTTAACACATGTTTCCCATGCCAATAAAGCCCTTCAATTGAGTGGGGAATAAACAGATGGAGAGAGAGAATAAACAGATGGAGAGAGAGAATAAACAGATGGAGAGAGAGAATAAACAGATGGAGAGAGAGAATAAACAGATGGAGAGAGAGAATAAACAGATGGAGAGCGGGAATAAACAGAGAGAGAGAATAAATAGAGGGAGAGAGGGGGAGAGGGGGGAATAAACAGAGGGAGAGGGGGAATAAACAGAGGGGAGGGGAATAAACAGAGGGAGAGGGAGAGGGAGAATAAACAGAGGGAGAATAAACAGAGGAATAAACAGAGGGAGAGGGGGAGAATAAACAGAGGGAGAATAAACAGAGGGAGAATAAACAGAGGGAGAATAAATAGAGGGAGAGAGGGGGAGAGGGGGAATAAACAGAGGGAATAAACAGAGGGGGGGAATAAACAGAGGGAGAGGGGGAATAAAGAGGGAGAATAAACAGAGGGGAATAAACAGAGGAGAGGGAATAAACAGAGGGGGGAATAAACAGAGGGGAATAAACAGAGGGAGAAATAAACAGAGGGAGAGAGGGGGAATAAACAGAGGGAGAATAAATAAACAGAGGGAGAGAGGGGGAATAAATAGAGGGAGAGAGGGGGAATAAATAGAGGGAGAGAGAGGGGAATAAAGAGATAAATAGAGGGAGAGAGAGAGGGGGAATAAAGAGAGAGAGAGAATAAATAGAGGGAGAGAGAGGGGGAATAAAGAGGGAGAGAGAGAATAAATAGAGGGAGAGAGAGGGGGAATAAACAGAGGGAGAGAGGGGGGGAATAAAGAGGGAGAGAGAGGGGAATAAATAGAGGGAGAGAGAGAGGGGGAATAAAGAGAGAGAGAGAATAAATAGAGGGAGAGAGAGAGGGGGAATAAAGAGAGAGAGAGAGAATAAATATTTTATTTTATTTATTTTACCTTTATTTAACCAGGTAGGCAAGTTGAGAACAAGTTCTCATTTACAATTGCGACCTGGCCAAGATAAAGCAAAGCAGTTCGACAGATACAACAACACAGAGTTACACATGCAGTAAAACAAACATACAGTCAATAATACAGTATAAACAAGTCTATATACAATGTGAGCAAATGAGGTGAGAAGGGAGGTAAAGGCAAAAAAGGCCATGGTGGCAAAGTAAATACAATATAGCAAGTAAAACACTGGAATGGTAGTTTTGCAATGGAAGAATGTGCAAAGTAGAGATAGAAATAATGGGGTGCAAAGGAGCAAAATAAATAAATTAATTAAATACAGTTGAGAAAGAGGTAGTTGTTTGGGCTAAATTATAGGTGGGCTATGTACAGGTGCAGTAATCTGTGAGCTGCTCTGACAGTTGGTGCTTAAAGCTAGTGAGGGAGATAAGTGTTTCCAGTTTCAGAGATTTTTGTAGTTCGTTCCAGTCATTGGCAGCAGAGAACTGGAAGGAGAGGCGGCCAAAGAAAGAATTGGTTTTGGGGGTGACTAGAGAGATATACCTGCTGGAGCGTGTGCTACAGGTGGGAGATGCTATGGTGACCAGCGAGCTGAGATAAGGGGGGACTTTACCTAGCAGGGTCTTGTAGATGACATGGAGCCAGTGGGTTTGGCGACGAGTATGAAGCGAGGGCCAGCCAACGAGAGCGTACAGGTCGCAATGGTGGGTAGTATATGGGGCTTTGGTGACAAAACGGATTGCACTGTGATAGACTGCATCCAATTTGTTGAGTAGGGTATTGGAGGCTATTTTGTAAATGACATTGCCAAAGTCAAGGATTGGTAGGATGGTCAGTTTTACAAGGGTATGTTTGGCAGCATGAGTGAAGGATGATTTGTTGCGAAATAGGAAGCCAATTCTAGATTTAACTTTGGATTGGAGATGTTTGATATGGGTCTGGAAGGAGAGTTTACAGTCTAACCAGACACCTAAGTATTTGTAGTTGTCCACGTATTCTAAGTCAGAGCCGTCCAGAGTAGTGATGTTGGACAGGCGGGTAGGTGCAGGTAGCGATCGGTTGAAGAGCATGCATTTAGTTTTACTTGTATTTAAGAGCAATTGGAGGCCACGGAAGGAGAGTTGTATGGCATTGAAGCTTGCCTGGAGGGTTGTTAACACAGTGTCCAAAGAAGGGCCGGAAGTATACAGAATGGTGTCGTCTGCGTAGAGGTGGATCAGAGACTCACCAGCAGCAAGAGCGACCTCATTGATGTATACAGAGAAGAGAGTCGGTCCAAGAATTGAACCCTGTGGCACCCCCATAGAGACTGCCAGAGGTCCGGACAGCAGACCCTCCGATTTGATACACTGAACACTATCAGAGAAGTAGTTGGTGAACCAGGCGAGGCAATCATTTGAGAAACCAAGGCTGTCGAGTCTGCTGATGAGGATGTGGTGATTGACAGAGTCGAAAGCCTTGGCCAGATCAATGAATACGGCTGCACAGTAATGTTTCTTATCGATGGCGGTTAAGATATCGTTTAGGACCTTGAGCGTGGCTGAGGTGCGCCCATGACCAGCTCTGAAACCAGATTGCATAGCAGAGAAGGTAGAGGGATAGAGAGAGGGGGAATAAACAGAGAGAGGGATTTATTTATTTTTTTAAGAGAGAGAGAGGTACAGTACAGTAGACACAGAGAGAGTTTGAGGCATGTTTCCTTGGTCCTGTCAGACTGTTCCCTCCCTCTGCAGTCCCTCCTCCGTGGGTCTGTAAGGGCACAGCTAAATGGTTGCCTGCCCTGAGAGCAGCACTGTGCCATGGGGATCCCTTTCCTGGCGGCGCCAACACAGCTACTCAACACCATAACTGGGTCACAATTTACAACCTGGGCCAGGGTTTTTCATTGATCCATTCCCCCTCCTTCCTCCTCCTGTATCCACCGTAGAGGCTTTTGTCTCTCTCCTCCCTGGCAGTAGTAATGTGTTGTGTGTCAGGGTGGGAGGGAGGGAGAGAGGGAAAATAAGGATTGTGGAGACAGGAAAAGGGGCTTCTTGTGCATTGGTTCTACACCTTTATTAAACTGGACACAACTAACTTGTTTTTTTCATTGATGTTTCCTGATGAAATAATGGCCTACATGGACTGTAGGAGCATGACTCAGTCTGTAGCCTTGGGTGAAGTCTAGATTTGACCCCGGGTTAGAATCCTGATTTGTGTTTTGTTTGTGTATCACTAGAAGAGAAAAAGGTGTCACCTGTGTGAATCATGGCCATCATCAAAGCGTTGACTCTCTTTCTGAGTGGCGCAGCGGTCTAAGGCACTGCATCTCAGTGCAAGAGGCGTCACTACAGACCCAGGTTTGATTCTTGGCTGTATCACAACCGGTCGTGATTGGGAGTCCCATGGGGCAGCACACAATTGACCCAGCGTTGTCCGGGTTTGGCCGGGTAGGCCGTCATTGTAAATAACAATTTGTTCTTAACTGACTTGCCTAGTTAAATAAAGGTTAGGGACTCCCAATCATGGCCGGTTGTGATACAGCTTGGAATCGAACCAGGGTGTCTGTAGTGTCACCTCAAACACTGAGATGCAATGCCTTAGACCGCTGCGCCACTCGGGAGCCCAAACATAGTACCAGACTATCAGGTTTCAGGGAAGACCCAAGTGTAGACTGTGTAGAAGTAATAATGTTTATTGTAACAACAGGGGCAGGCAAACAACAGGTCAATGCAGGCCAGGGTCGATAATCCAGAGTAGTGGGGTCAAGATACAGGACGGCAGGCAGGCCCAGGTTCAGGTGAGGCGAAGGTCTGAGTAGAGGCAAAGGTACAGGATGGCAGCCAGGCTCAGGGGCAGGCAGCCAGGCTCAGGGGCAGGCAGCCAGGCTCAGGGGCAGGCAGCCAGGGCCAGGGGCAGGGGCAGGCAGCCGGGCTCAGGGGGGCTCAGGGGCAGCCGGGCTCAGGGGCAGACAGCCGGGCTCAGGGGCAGACAGCCGGGCTCAGGGGCAGACAGCCAGGCTCAGGGGAAGGGGCAAGCAGCCAGGCTCAGGGGCAGGCAGAGTGGTCAGGCAGGCGGGCTCGGAGTCAGGACAGGCAGGGGTCAAATCCAGGAGGACAAGAAAATAGATACTGGAAAAAGCAGGAGCTGAGACACAAAATGCTGGTAGGCTTGAACAAACAAGACAAACTGACACAGACAGAGAGAAAACACAGGTATAAATACCCAGGGGATATAGTGCCTTGAAAAAGTATTCACCCTCTTGACGTTTTTCCTATTTTTTTGCATTACAACCTGTAATTTAAATGGATTTGATTTGGATTTCATGTAATTGACATTCACAAAATAGTCCAAATTGGTGAAGTGAAATGAAAAAAATTCACCCCAAAAAATGGAAAATGGAAAGTGGTGGGTGCATATGTATTCACCCCCTTTGCTATGAAGCCCCTAAATAAGATCTGGTGGAACCAATTATCTTCAGTAGTCACATAATTATTTAAATAAAGTCCACCTGTGTGCAATCTAAGTGTCACATGATCTGTCACATGATCTCAGTATATTTACACCTGTACTGAAAGGCACCCAGAGTCTGCAACACCACTAAGCAAGGGGCACACCCAAGCAAGCGGCACTATGAAGACCAAGGAGCTCTCCAAACAGGTCAGGGACAAAGTTGTGGAGTTGTGGAGAAGGATCAGGGTTGGGTTATAAAAAATTATCTGAAACTTTGAACATCCCACGAAGCACCATTTTAAATCCATTATTTAAAAAATTGAAAGAATATGGCACTACAACAAACCTACCAAGAGAGGGCCGCCCACCAAAACTCACGGACCAGACAAGGAGGGCATTAATCAGAGAGTCAACAAAGAGACCAAAGATAACACTGAAGGAGCTGCAAAACTCCACGGCGGAGATTGGAGTATCTGTCCATAAGACCACTTTAAGCCGTACACTCCACAGAGCTGGGTTTTACGGAAGAGTGGCCAAATTGAGCTTTTTGGCCATCAAGGAAAACACTATGTCTGGCACAAACCTAACACCTCCCCTCACCCCGAGAATGTCATCCCCACAGTGAAGAATGGGGGTGGCAGCATCATGCTGTGGGGAGGTTTTTCATCGGCAGGGACTGGGAAACTGGTCAGAATTGAAGGAATGATGGATGGCGCTAAATACAGGGAAATTCTTGATGGAAACCTGTTTCAGTCTTCTAGAGATTTGAGACTGGGACAGAGGTTCACCTTCCAGCATGACAATGACCCTAAGCATACTGCTAATGCAACACTCGAGTGGTTTAAGGGGAAACATTTAAATATCTTGGAATGGCCTAGTCAAAGCCCAGACCTCAATCCAGTTGAGAATCTGTGGTATGACTTAAAGATTGCGGTACAGCAGCGGAACCCATCCAACTTGAAGGAGCTGGAGCGGTTTTGCCTTGAAGAACGGGCAAAAATCCCAGTGGCTAGATGTGCCAAGCTTATAGAGACATACCCCAAGAGACTTGCAGCTGTATTTGCTGCAAAAGGTGACTCTACAAAGTATTGACTTTGGGGGGGTAAATAGCTATGCATGCTCAAGTTCAGTTTTTTTAATCTTATTTCTTGTTTGTTTCACAATAAAAAAATATTTTGGATCTTCAAAGTGGTAGGTATGTTGTGTAAATCAAATGATATAAACCCCCCCCAAAATCCATTTTAATTCCAGGTTGTAAGGCAACAAAATAGGAAAAATGCCAAGTGGGTGAATACTTTCGAAACCACTGTATAGGAGGGAAGATTGGCGACACCTGGAGGGGGTGGAGACAAGCACAAGTACAGGTGAAACAGATCTGGGCGTGACAGGTACCGTTGTGGGATGCAATCGATCCCAAATTAATACAACCACTAGCATTAAAAAAACGTTTAAAGTCGATGAGGCTGATGCAACAGATCAGAACATTTAGCTTAAAATGTTGATAAACTATTAGGCGATTTTTCTCATTATAAGCGCAGCAATGCACACACAGCAATTGGCTGTCTAAAAGCGTGAATGTTCCAAAATGCAATCAATTAGCGGGAAAACACCGTTCTCAAAAGTGACCACAAGTGCGGTTATGCATGTAATCCTTGCATTTTGCTGAGGAGAATTATCTTTCCCAAATGTGAAACTCACACGCCGCCTATATACCGTGCATTCAGAAAGGATTCAGACCCCTAAACTTTTTCCACATTTTGTTACGTTACAGCCTTATTCTAAAAATTGATAATTAAATAACAATCCTCATCAATGCCTCCCGAATGGCACAGTGGTCTAAGTGCTAATTGTTTCAACAAGAGATCCTGGTTCGAGTCCGGGCTCTGTCGCAACCGGGAGACCCATGGAGTGGCGCACAATTGGCCCAGCATCGTCCGGGTTAGGGGAGGGTTTGGCCGGCAGGGATGTTCTTGTCCCATCGCGCACTAGCGACACCTGTGGCGGGCCGGGTGCAATGCACGCTGACACGGTCGCCAGGTGTACGGTGTTTCCTATGACACATTGGTAAGGTGGGCTTCTGATTTAAGCGGGCATTGTGTCAAGAAGCAGTGTGGCTTGGCTGGGTTGTGTTTCAGAGGACGCACGGCTCTCGACCTTCGCCTCTCCCAAGGCCGTACGGGAGTGGCAGCGATGGGACAAGACTGTAACTACCAATTGGATATCACAAAATTGGGGAGAAAAAGGGAAAAAATACATTTTAATTTTTAATTTTATTATCAATCTACACACAATGCCCCAAAATAACAAAGTGAAAACAGGTCATTAGAAATGTTTGCAAATGTATTAAAAAGTGTAAAACAGAAATACCTTATTTACATAAGTATTCAGATTCTTTGCTATGAGACTCGAAATTGAGCTCCGGTGCATGCTGTTTCCATTGATCATCCTTGAGATGTTTTCTGTAAGGTCTCACAGATGTCAGAGCAAAAACCAAGCCATGAGGTCCACGGAATTGTCCATAGAGCTCCGAGACTGGATTGTGTCAAGGCACAGATCTGGGGAAGGGTACAAAACATGTCTGCAGCATTGAAGGTCCCCCAAGAACACAGTGACCTCCATCATTCTTAAATTATAGAAGTTTGGATCCACCAAGACTCTTCTTAGAGCTGTCTGAGAAATCGGGGGAGAAGGGCCTTGGTCTTGGAGGTGACCAAGAACTCAATCACAGAGTTCCTCTGTGGAGATGTTTGTCCTTCTGGAAGGTTCTTCCATCTCTGTAGCACTCCACCAATCAGGCCTTTATGGTAGAGTGGCAGACGGAAGCCACTCCTCAGTAAAAGGCACATGACAGCCCGCTTGGAGTTTGCCAGAAGGAACCTAAAGGACTCTCTGACCATGAGAAACAACATTCTCTGGTCTGATGAAACCAAGATTGATCTCTTTGGTCTGAATGCCAAGCATCACGTCTGGAGGAAACCTGGCATCCTCCCTACGATGAAGCATGGTGGTGGCAGCATCATGCTGTGGGGATGCTTTTCAGTGGCAGGGACTGAGAGACTAGTCAGGATCGAGGGAAAGATAAATGGAGCAAAGTACAGAGAGATCATTGATGAATAAATGTGCCAAAATGTCTAAAAACCTGTTTTTTCTTTGTCATTTTGGTATATTGTGTGTATATTGATGAGGGGGAAACAATTTAATCAATTTTAGAATAAGTTTGTAATGTAACAAAATGTGGAAAAAGTCGAGGGGTTTGAGTGCTATCCGAATACACTGTATGCCAGTTAGGCTCTACACCGGTTGTAAAGCAGATTAATGTGCTTAATTTTAAGAAGTCATTTGGCCATGTTAGCTGAGATACAAACCTTATCAAAACATATAGGCCTATGGGCTAAGCTACGTTAGATGTGCGACAAAAAAAAGGCATGCGCTGTTTCTTGCCTTACAGCATAAAAGCTGGGCATCATTCACAAGTGATAATATATAATTCACAAGTCATAGGCTAATATTGTTTTCTTGATTGAATCGTGTCTTTACATATACTAAATAATATCTGTGAAATTTGTTTGGATTTAGAATAGACCATTGTCATGCACCTGTCTCAAAACATGGGCAGGGGGAAAAATGTGTCATCGATGCGCTAATATAGCAAATGGAGGACGCTTTTCCCGTGGTTCATTTTCATGCCAGCCAGGTAGGCTATACTCCTGTTGTAAAGAGAAGCAATGTGCTTGAAATTAGGAAAGTTGAGAAATAAATATAGTAGACCTAGCCTATAGAAAGCTGATGGAATCCTCCTCTTTTTAATAGAGGCCATCACTCTGTTTTCTCACACAACAGCTCATGGGTTCTGATGAAGTGTTTGATTAGATATTCGATTATATTTGCATTGATGTCAGAGTGATTAGAGGGACAATAGAGTGCTGAGTACCAGGCAGTTAGCACGTTTGGTAGGCTATGAGCTTTGAGAAGCCTAGTTATCATGACTAAATGGTCATGTGGAATTTGACTGTGGTCATGACTCGTGATCGCCGGTGTGGCAGTAATATGGTCACCATAACAGCCACCTCCATCAAAAAAGATAACAGCTTGCCCATTCCCCAAATGCATTGCATTTATTTTATTCGATCAGATTTACTGACTAACCTTTATGGCATAATCAGAGCTTGATTCATTTTGCTTTTCTTATTTTTTAAGAAACTCATCATCTGCTGCCTCTCGCACTCCAGTACTTATTGTGTCAGAAAACAGCACAGGAACATAGCACTGAGGCCAAGCACACAAGAGGACGTCATTATTTCAGACAGACGCCTCTTTCTCTCGCTACGCTTTTCTCCTATCTGTCGTAGCCCTACTGTTGCTTCTCTGTCAGTCACATTTGCATTGTGCATCAAAATACAGCAGTCATATACTGTAGGATTCATTTGAACCACCCCATCCTGAGAGGGTGCACACACACACACACACACGCGCACAAATTGTTACTATTCTCCCTTTACCCCTTCACCCCTATAAACTATGCCGTTACTGTGCCCTTGTATTGTGTAAACCCACTGGGCTGGTGCCCAGGAAAGAACTGGATGGCAAAGCTGGGTCCAATCTCTTCCTGCCCTGCTCAGCCAATCACAGAAGTAGGATAGCATCCTGGCAATGTGGCATGGCACCAGCAGCTGTTGCACTGTGGAACCAGGCTTATGGCCTAATGCCTACAGATGCCAACAGACAGTTTTCTAAGGAAGGCTGTGTCACAAATGGCACCCTATTCCCTGTATAGTGCAGAGGCCTATGTGGGCCCTGGTCAAAAGTAGTGCACTAAAACATAGTGCCATTTGGGACTCATATCTGTCTTCAGTGGTTTTGGGGGGAATCTGGGGTGAATTGGGAGCATTCAGAGCAAATGTCTTTCTCTGTGCTGTAAACCTGCAGACAACCATTTAGTCACAGCCCCGCAACGCGGAGAGGAGAGGATGGGATGGGAGTAACGTAGCGGGCGTCTTTAACTGTTGTCTTTTAATGTGACGGAAGAGAACCTGTAAACTCATCAATCTTAGAAACAAGGGAAGGATGACTTAAACGTAACACACACACGAGGCATCTGCTGCTGTTCTTTATTTATAGGGCTTTCTCATTAAGTGCCTCGCTCCACATCTCGTTTTATAGAGGGAGGAATACTTAAAAGCTAATAGTCGGTTTAGATCTTCAGATGAAAATGTTAGTGTTTTCAGAGATGGACAAAAAGAAAGGAAATTGAAATAAATGTATCTGGAGTGTTAATCAGTGAGAGTGTAGGATGTGTTTGTTGAGCATTTGGGTATTCATTACTTTTGGTATTACATCATCACATATAAATGTAATTTAGCTGCTCAAACATGTATGGAACAAGCACAACATCCCCCATAGTGTCACATAATCACCATCCTCACCAACCCTCTCTCTGTCACCCTCCCCCCAGCTGGAGAGCAAGGCGGGCTTGGCTGCCCTGGCCGGGGGGGAGAAGGACCTCCAAGGACCTCCCGAACTGAAGGTGGCACTGAAGAGGGAGCGTGAGGAGCACCAGCACCTCCTGGCCGACTCATATGCAGCCGTCATGGACCTGACCAAGCAGCTACAGATGGGCGAGAGGAACTGGAACCGCGAGAAGCTGGAGCTCCTAGAGCATTTCAGTCAGGAGAGGGGCCAGTGGGAGCAGAGGCTACAGTGCAAGATGGTAACTGGATTATTGGCACCTCAGTCCTGATAAGCTTATATTCTGCTCTACACTCTATTCTATTATAGCATGGTCTAGTATTATAGCTTAGCCATGTGGTGAGTACTGAGAGTGACACTAACTACCCTTGTAGCATCTAGTGACTATCCTAATTGTCCTCCTTTCTCCTCATCATCTTTGGCAAAAAAAAAATCTCTGTGTGGTCTTTTGTTGGGGTGCAATGGAAGGTTAATGTCACTGGTAGGACATTGTTGGGGTGTATGCATTACTGTACTCTGTGACTAGTTGTTTAGTGTTTTCCATAGAGGGGTTAGGCATAACTGGCCAGTAGTGGAATGCAGGGAGAGACAACATGCTGCTGAACATGAGTGTGTCTGCTGCATGGCCAGACCACACTGGAGGTGTGTGTGTGTGTGTGAGTGAGTGAGTGAGTGAGTGAGTGAGTGACTGGCTCTTCTACCAGCAAAGCCTCATTACCTGTGTCTGTCTGGCTGTCATCCAGTCTGTCCCAAAACTGACTGGCTGGTCTTGGAGAATAGGTCTCTCGCACTCCAGTACTTATTGTGTCAGAAAACAGCACAGGAACATAGCACTGAGGCCAAGCACACAAGAGGACGTCATTATTTCAGACAGACGCCTCTTTCTCTCGCTACGCTTTTCTCCTATCTGTCGTAGCCCTACTGTTGCTTCTCTGTCAGTCACATTTGCATTGTGCATCAAAATACAGCAGTCATATACTGTAGGATTCATTTGAACCACCCCATCCTTCCTCTTCTCCCTTCCCTCGCCTCCTCTCCCCCGAGAGGAAATATGTGTTTTTATTTGTGTGTGTGTGAGCTCATCCCCCTGTGAGCTGAAAGCTCCTGAGTCAGCATCATTACAGGGACAGCAAGGCCTTTGTCAGGGATAAATACTGTAGCTCCTAGATGATGGCCACATCCTCATGTCCTCCATTAAACATTGCCAATAAAACTATCGGACTGGCTGGACAGGAAACAAAAAAATGTCTCCTGGTTTTCTCCCTCAGTCTCTGCACTACAAAACCACCCCTGAAACAAAAACTGCACTGGACGTTGTTACAAATGGAACCAATTTATCAAGGTAACATATGTATTTAATGTATAAAAAGCTATTTTTCAAAGATCATGAAAAAATGTATAGTCATAGCTGAATAATAAAACGATCATGTTTAGTGATATAATTTTTCTTCTATCAGGACTAAGTCCTTCCCGTCCATGTTGGAGGGTCTGCTGGAGGCCTGTCCTTTCCTTCCGGGTCAGGAGGTCAATGGTACAGCCAATGAGGAGGGAGAGAAGGACCAGCCCAGTACCCAGGCCCCTCCCCTTCTAACCCACACAGACCCGGGTGACCTCACCAGGAAGAACTGGAAGTACCTGACCAATGAGATGGCTCTGATGGAGCAGGGTGATGCCCCCTTCAAGACGTGGGACTGTCCCAGCTCCCCCAGCAGTTACCTGGACCTGGAGAGCATCCAGAGGAGCTACACGGCCCCAGACAAGACCGGCATCCGCATCTACTACAGCCCCCCTACCATGCGCCGTATGGAGAGCCGGCTGGCCAAGGAGAAGCAGGACAAACCTCAAGCCCAGCAAGGCCACCTGTCTCGGGCTTCAACTCCCTCAGACGCTGTGGCCCTGGAGGGCCAACCTCCCTCCTCCTCCTCCTCTGCCTCCTCTTCGTCCTATGACCAGTGGTTGAGCTCTCTGTCCAAGCAGCACAGGGACCTTCTGGAGAACAGCAGCGGTGGCGCGGGGGTGGCGCCCTTCCATGGCCTGGAGATCTCTGCCAACCTCTCGGACGACATGAAGGAGATGACCAACTGCGTGCGCCAGGCCATCCGCTCCAGCTCTCTGGAGAGGAATTGCAGCAAGGATGCGAGCAGCCAGACGGTGGGGGTGTCTAGCCGCTCCACCCAGACGGTCCAATTTGTGAGCGTGGGGCTGCAGACGGACGGGCTCGGGTCTCGGGGGGTGGGGGGCTTCCACACCAAATCCTCCTGGTCCCCCCGGCCCTCGTCGTCGCTGGCCTCGGCCCGCTCGCGCCACATCTCCTCATCACTGGATAAGGTGCACAGCCGCATCGACAGGCCCTGCTGCTCACCCAAGTTTGGCTCCCCCAAGCTACAGCGACGCATTTCCGCCTCCTCCTCCAAGCTGGACGGAGGAGGATTGTCCTCGGCTTCATCCAGAGACCGCAGCCTGTGGAACCTCCACCAACGGTCCTCGACCTCCAGCGGCTCGGCCTGGGCCCGTTCCACCACCACCAGGGACAGCCCCGTGCTCAGCGGCCTCAACGATGGCCTGTCCAGCCTATTCAGCGTGGTGGAACACTCCGGCAGCGTAGAGTCCCTGTGGAAGAGTGAGCCAGGGGCCAGCCCAGCCCGCCAGGCAGCAGGGAAGCCCTCTGGCCCTGGACCAGACACCGGAGCCCAGAAATATGGCCCCTTCCAGGAGTTTTTCAGGAATGTGTGCGGCCGGACCGGAACGACCATGCCCGGGGGAGGGGAGAGGGGGCAGAGGGAGGTGGGGGCCATGGATGAGCCCAAGCCTGAGTGCCTTTCCGGGGTTTCGCTGGTGGGGAACGACAGCGTCACCAAGATCGTCAACAAGAGGTTCATGAGACAGATGCCCAGGGAGGAGTTGGGGGCCCCTGCTAACGATCTCACTGCCAGGGACCTGACCTTGAGCTCCAGCATGGAGGTAGGTCCCACACATCCTCACTCACACACAGAGAGACAGGGACAGACACTCACACAGAGACAGGGGTACACACATGCACACACAAACACACATACAGGACATCATATCCAACCAGATTATTTGAGCAGCTCTGTCTTTCATTGGATTGCATTATAACATAACTATTTAATGTCTCCTCACTGTCCCAGGATGCAGCGTGTGATTGCAACTCCCAGTCTCTTACATCCTGCTTCGCCCGGCCCTCCCGCTCAGCCACACGCCATTCACTGGGCCACTGCATGCACCGCTCTCAGGAGCCTTCCACGGCAACGGAGGAGAGAGTGGATGCAGGCAATGAGTGATGGATCAGTGAGAACACACACACATATTGCCTCACCAACACACTGCCACATAAGCTACAGTACTGTCACAAAATGTAGACACAAACATCTAGGCTACACCAACACACTGCTACATACATACTGTACATACACACAATCCCTCACAAACTGCCACACAGAACCACTGTCACATGCACACACACACACACACACACACACACACGTCTGGAATTGGAACTCAACCCATGCAGCACATTCTAATGCCAAGGATATAAGAAGACCAGAATCTCCTAGGATTCCTCTTTGAGCACCAGAACCACCTACCAGCAGGACAACAACCTCACACACAACACACATACTGGAACAGTAATGACACACTACTTCCTATATACTGCAGTATTTAGGGAATAGGGTGCTATTTTGCACACAAACGGTTTGTGGAAACGACCACCTAGGAATTCAGACAGTCCTATTTTTGGAATTGCATAGGGAAAACACACTGGGCTACTAGATTTCTACAAAGTGGATCTTCCCAACCGACAGGGATATGAGGTGGTTTGTTAGCTGCTCCCATTCCAAATACCAATCCTATTCCCAGTCCAATTCCCTAGCCAGCACCAGTCCCTTCCCAACCCAGCATCTGGAGAGCTCTGTCCAAGCCTCCTCCCTAACACCAAGCAGAGGATTCTACTGGTGTGGACCGCCTCTTGCCATTATCAACCAACAACCATAAAAAAAACATCTCATCAATGTATGTTTATTTTTTTATGTCAACTACCTCCCTGTTGTTTTTCTGAAAGACTTTCAACCAATGAAGGGGTAGGACATTTACGTCCTTATGTTACGTATGATATGATGATTCTGTTTTCTAAAGGTTGTTTGAATGTTTGTAATCTGCCTGTTGTTGGCACACATTGATAGGATGCAGGTTAAGACTCTGAGACCCTATGAGTTTTGTCTCGTGTGTGTACTATACTGTAGGATGTAGGTGTATAAGAGGATCCCAGCTGTAAAGATAACTCCCTGCCAGGAAAAAACAAACTTGTCCCATTTCGAGAGACAATGCATTCCTTTGTTACGTTACAATTCCAATTACACTCTGGCTAATCTGTTAACGTGTGAGTGTGTGTGCGTGCGTGCACTGTGTTTGTGAGTGACAGAATGCTCATTCTAGAATGCCTTTGCAGCATTCCCATATAGTGAAGGCAGTTGTTGTTGCACAGTGTTTCTGCTTCATCCTCAGCCATCGACTGTCTGTGTTCCTGACCTCTCGTCTCCTGCTTTAAATGTAACAGGACACAATGTCCTCTACAGAAGGTTAGCTCCTTCCTTTTCTCATGTCACCACTGAAGTCTTGAGATATTGTTCAGTACCAGTCAAAGGTTTGGACATGCTACTCTTTCAAGGGTTTTTCTTTATTTTCACTATTTTCTACATTGTAGAGTAATAGTGAAGACATCAAAAGTATGCAATAACACAAATGGAATCATGTAGGAACCAAAAAAGTGTTATACAAATCAAAATATATTTTAGATTCTTCAAAGTAGCCACCCTTTTCCTTGGAGCTTTGCACACTCTTTGCATTCTCTCAACCAGCTTAATGAGGAATGCTTTTCCAACAGTCTGGAAAGAGTTCCTACATATTCTGAGGGCTTGTTAGCTGCTTTTCCTTCATTCTGCAGTCCAACTCATCCAGAACCATCTCAATTGAGTTGAGGTCGGGTGATTGTGGAGGCCAGGTCATCTGATGCAGCACTCCATCACACTCCTTCTTGGCCCTTAAACAGCCTGGAGGTGTGTTGGGTCATTGTCCTGTTGAAAAACAAATGATAGTCCCAATAAGCGCAAACCAGATGGGATGGCGTATTGCTGCAGAATGCTGTGGTAGCCATGCTGGTTAAGTGTGCCTTGAATTCTAAATAAATCACAGACAGTGTCACCAGCAAAGCACCCCCACACCATCACACCTCCTCCTCCATGCTTCACGGTGGGAACCACACATGTGGAGATCATATGTTCACCTACTCTGCGTCTCACAAAGACAAGGAGGTTGGAACCAAAAATCTCAAAGTTTGACTCATCAGACCAAAGTACAAGTTTCCACCAGTCTAATGTCCAATGCTCGTGTTTCTTTGCCCAAGCAAATCTCTTATTTTTATTGGTGTCCTTTAATAGTGGTTTCTTTGCAGCAATTCGACTATGAAGGCCTGATTCATGCAGTCTCCTCTGAACAGTTGATGTTGAGATGTGTCTGCTACTTGAACTCTGTGAAACATTTATTTGGGCTGCAATCAGAGGTGCAGTTAGCTCTAATGGACTTATCCTCTGCAGCAGAGGTAACTCTGGGTCTTCTTTTCCTGTGCCGTTCCTCATGAGAGCCAGTTTCATCATAGCGCTTGATGGTTTTTGCGACTGCACTTGAAGAGACGTTCAAAGTTCTTGACATTTTCCAGATTGACTGACCTTCATGTCTTAAAGTAATGATGGACTGTTGTTTCTCTTTGCTTATTTGAGCTGTTCTTGCCATAATATGGACTTGGTATTTTACCAAATAGGTCTATCTTCTGTATACCACCCCTACCTTGTCACAACACAACTGATTGGCTCAAACGCATTAAGAAGGAAAGAAATTCTACAAATGAACTTTTAGCAAGGCACGCCTGTTAATTGAAATGCATTCCAGGTGACTACCCAATGAAGCTGGTTGAGAGAATGACAAAAGTGAGCAAAGCTGTCAAGGCAAATGGTGGCTATTTTGAAGAATCTCAAATTTAAAATAAAATTTGTTTAACACTTTTGTGGTTATTACATGATTCCATAGTTTGATGTCTTCACTGTTATTCTTCAATGTAAAAAAAATAAAGAAAAAGCCTTGAATGAATAGGTGTATCCAAACCTTTGACTGGTACTATATGTGTGATGTTTCTTATGAAAAAACATTGTGAAAATGGAGGGAACAAAGGCCTCAGTTGTGAAGAGAGTTTGTTGTACCTTTAAATTAAGTGAGAGTCTGAGAAGTTGTCTAGTTAAATTTGGTGTATTCCATCTATTTCAGTGTCTTTCTAAGGTCTGATAGATGTCAATCAGTCTGTTAATATGGTGACTGTTGTGGTGTTGACTTTGAAGTGCCTGTTAGACTAGGTCAGCGCGCACCAAACCGCACTTCAGAACAACAACCCCAGACCTTTTCAACGGACACCATTGTTCATGTAATAATTTTAGACACAAGGGAGATATAACCTGTACTCTATAGTATTTCATTCTGAAGTAACACGCCATCACCAACTCTGAAAAGCACAGAGAGAGAGCGAATGGTTTACTTTCCAAGGAACTTTTTTCAGAGAAGTAAATTATTTTTATTTGTTTTTTTATAAATGTTTATATATACATGTTTGTTTTTCTCTCGGATTGTAATGGTGCTGGACTAATAGTGCAGATTCTGTTATTTTAAAAAGTGCTTTTTACAATGCTTTTATGTAAGAGAAATTACTCAGCTTTGCTATATTGGCACATAGTATTCTATTTAAATGGCTATTGGTTAGGAGTCAGTCCCTGGCAGTTGCCTTAATGATGAGCATGTCACTGTCGTAAAAACGGATTTGGCCGCTACCCGAGAGCCTCACTGATCATGTAACAGGCACATACACACACCTCTCTCTCGCTCTCTCAGTCTCTCTCTCTTTCCCTCCCTAGAAGCTGAGTTAGCAAGGGCAGTCAGCAGGCTCTTTTGTGTGTTTCTTCTTGTTGTAAGAAGGAAATTATGACTCGTCTCTTTAAATAGGGAATTACAGTAGTAGGTCTCTGAAAGTCTTTAAATGTACTTGTGGTTCAAACCCACAATTTCTCACAGGCCCAGCCATCCAACCACTGGCGAGCTTGATTCCAGTCCACACAGACTTAACTGGTCTGGTTCCTCCTGCCTTTGATAAAAGCTGCTGCCATACCCGTTCCGCTACCTCCCTGGCCTCCTCTGCCCTTTGACCTGGAAGAACTAAATGCAAGGCTGTCACTTGTACCTACCTACCCGAGGCCCACCATGTTTGTTGTGTTGTCAGTAAGAAGGTCACTAGAGTGCCTTTCTAAAATAAAAATGTCTTGGTGAGCAGCAGCGGTTAGCAAAACACAAAGTGTTATACAGTATCCAAAACCACTTGGCTGTTCTACGTTCCTAAAACAAGTAACTGAGCACATGAATGGAAGTGAAGTCATAATTATGTACATTTTAAAAGGGAACTGAAATATGATATGCTTCTTCTTAATACACTTTGGGTTTTATGTTTACAGTAAAGGTCTTTCCTATTGTTTTATAATAGTTTCGGTCTAATATATCCTTTCTACCTGTCTGTCAAGTACACATGTTAGGCTCCTCTCCCTCAGGTAACAGTAGCTGGTCTCACAGCAGGTAGCCAATGACAGGAGAGAGTCTTGGTTCAGTCTAAAGCAACAGTCCAATCAGAGAGAGAGATACTGCTAGGCATGAGAGGGCAATGCCACTGTACCATGTCATTGTTCATCTATCCTTAAGCAAACTGCATGATGTCACTTCCCCATCCACACTGTCACATCACAATATGTACATGAATTCTTAGCTTACGCTGTTAATAATATTAGCTAAATTATTACTGAAAGATTGCCTGTATATTCGCTTTATATATTTCCTTTCTTTCTAATACATTGACTCTTGGGCAAAAAGAGAATGCAATGACTGAAAATGAAACAAAAAAATAATTGCTTGTATTGTTACTTGAAAAGGATACATCAACATTATTTGTACTCTTTCTATCCTTGCGTAGAGAATAAAGCTGAATGTCTACTGTAGCTATGAGCTGACTGTTGAAGTATGTAGCTCTCTCCCTTTCTCCAGACACTGTCTTTGTACATTTACTTTCTTTTTTAAAATGAGTCTAACAAAGATAAGAAATGGAACAGGATTTAGATTTTTAGGGGGTTTGGGGGTTGTTCTTTTCCAACCATGTACCCTGTTCAGCTGAGATCTCATTTCCTTCTGTTTGTCATATAGACCACAAATAAATGTTTGTTGAAAATAAAATTAACACATTTGTACATGGTTGTGGGTTTGGTCTTTATATGCAGCCCAGCTGTCCCTGTACACGATCTCTGGGCTGACTAGGCAGCTGCATAGAGAAATGATGAAACATTGAGCAACACATACAAGCGGAGAGAGAGAAAAGGGGAGGGTGAGAGGCCAGAGATGGAAGACTGAGGAATACAGTGGAGAGTGAGAAAAGGGGAGGGTGAGAGGCCAGAGATGGAAGACTGAGGAATACAGTGGAGAGAGAGAAAAGGGGAGGGTGAGAGGCCAGAGATGGAAGACTGAGGAATACAGTGGAGAGAGAGAAAAGGGGAGGGTGAGAGGCCAGAGATGGAAGACTGAGGAATACAGTGGAGAGAGAGAAAAGGGGAGGGTGAGAGGCCAGAGATGGAAGACTGAGGAATACAGTGGAGAGTGAGGAGTGAGAGAGGAGCAAGAAATGGCTAAGAGGAAGAGAGCGGTTTTCCACAGTGAATCTGAAACAGAGTTCTCAGCTGTTTGTCCGTCACATACCATCTTGTTGTTTGTATCCTCTAGCGTTCTAACAGAGGCGTGAGGGTCTGCTTGAGGCCACTGATGTGTCTGTCTCACAGGCTGCTCTCTGTCCAATCTGTTACACTTGACTGATGTCATCGGAGGGGAACTGAAGTTAGGGGGGGTTGGAGGGGAAGGGGGAGTGGTTATAGGGATGGCAAATGATCCAGTGGGCTTCATCTCGTTAAAAACATCTGGGATTTGAGTATAGTTTAATATTTTTTTATTTCTCTCTCCTTTTAAAACAAAACAAGTATGGGCTTGAATGTGCTGCCAGCTGGCCATCTGGCTGGTGGACCGACAGGAAATTACCTCACCACCGCATGAAAGACTTCCTGTTAGGGTAGAGGTGACACTATCATCAGAGGGTTAAATAAATCAGTGTTATTACATTGCATTCGGAATGTATTCAGACCCCTTGACTTTCTCCACATTTTGTTACATTACAGCCTTATTCTAAAATGGAGGAAAAAAATAGTTCTCATCAATCTACACACAATAACCCATAATAACAAAGCAAAAAGTTGTTTTGCCTTTTGTAAAAAAATATTTTAAAAAATAAGAAAATGAAATATCACATTTACGTAAGTATTCAGACCCTTAACTCAGGACTTTGTTGATGCGCCTTTGGCAGCAGCAATTACAGCCTCGAGTCTTCTGACGCTACCAGCATGGCACACCTGTATTTGGGGAGTTTCTCCCATTCTTCTCTGCAGATCCTCTCAACCTCTGTCAGGTTGGATGAGGAGTGTTGATGCAAAGCTATTTTCAGGTCTCTCCAAGATGTTCGATTGGGTTCAATTTTGGGCTCTGGCTGGGCCACACAAGGACATTCCGAGACTTGTCCTGAAGCCACTCCTACGCTGTCTTGGCTGTGTGCTTAGGGTTGTTGTCTTGGTGGAAGGTGAACCTTCACCCAGTGTTTGGCCCTGAACCCTCTGGAGCAGGTTTTCATCAAGGATCTCTGTACTTTGCTCCGTTCACCTTTCCCTTAATCCTGACTAGTCTCCCAGTCCCTGCCGATGAAAAATATCCACACAGCATGATGCAGCCACCACCATGCTTCACCATAGGGATGGTGCCAGGTTTCCTACAGACGTGACGCTTGGCATTCAGGCCAAAGAGTTCAATCTTGGTTTCATCAGACCAGAGAATCTTGTTTCTCATGGACTGAGAGTCCTTTAGGTGCTTTTTGACAAACTCAAGGTGGGCTTCTGGCCACTCTACCATAAAGGCCTGATTGGCGGAGTGCTGCAGAGATCTTTGTCCTTCTGGAAGGTTCTCCCATCTCCACAGAGGAACTCTGGAGATCAGTCAGAGTGAACATTCGGTTCTTGGTAACCTCCCTGACCAAGGCCCTTCTCCCCCGATTGCTCAGTTTGGCCAGGCGGCCAGCTCTAGGAAGACTCTTGGTGGTTCCAAACCTCTTCCATTTAAGAATGATGAAGCCCACTGTGTTCTTGGGGATCGTCAATGCTGCAGAATTGTTTTGGTACCCTTCCCCAGATCTGTGCTTTGACACAATCCTGTCTACGGAAAATTCCTTCGACCTACAGGAATTTATGGTGCTTTCAAGACAACTGGGGACTCTGAAAAAACAGTGTCAACACATGACAACTGGGAGTGATCTTCAGGTCGGGGTTCTAGAAAGAAGCCAGAGTTCCTAAATTGGATGACCATTCAAAGTGTATTTTCCCAGTCAGAGCTAGTTTTTTTTCAAGAGTTCCCAGTTGTCTTGAACTCACTGAATTCTGAGATTTCCCAGTTCCGAGGTTCCAGTTCTTTTGAACGTGGCAGAAGTCATGCTGTATTGACAGCATGGCCAATGTTGAATGTTTATCCTTTTAAGCTTGGAAAATACCCTTAAACCCAGACTTGGACCACATACCAACCCCTACGCTCCGTATTTTTCCCTGGCTGCCCCACCACTACAGGAAGCACTAAGTTAGGCTGAAACGCCTGCATTTTGGAGCTGCCTTACACAAGAAAGCAAAAAAGAGACCATGTTTGTATGCTGCTTTATTAACTAAATTATTATTTGTTTTCATTGTTTGCAAACTGATATGTGACACTTTTTTTTAAATAGCTAAACAGGTGGCTCTGCCCCACCTGCCCTGAATGACGGGTCGCCAATGACCACTTTAGAGGAGTTAATACCTTCTCAACCCTGTTCTACTATTTACAGATTACATGTCTTCTACGCCTCCACCCCACCACTTAAACATTCACCTCATGTGATCATTTCACTTAGACCACATACTACAGGGCTGTGCAAGTCTGTTATGATGCACTTATACAGTAGATAACATTTGTAGAACAAAATAAAGTGGCTGTGTCAGAAGGTTTGATGTGGAGAGACAAGGGAGGTCATAGATGTTTATCGCAGGTTAAAAACAATATGGACTTAAATTAAACAGACAATTTAGCCCATGGACTTTACATAGATGCTGGCATAGATTTACCGATGTCTGGAAGCCCCGATGTTATGTTATGCCTGCTGCTGCTGCTGTGTCAGGGGATCTGCATGTCTAAGCGCTCTGGGCTGAGATATAGATCTGATGCCTGAGTGTCTGCTCGAAACCTTGATATGTGTTAGAATCGGTCAAAGTGGACGGGAGGGAAAGAGCTTCTCTCAACCTGGCTCTCCGTGGTGTAAGTACCATGGATATTCTCTCCCATATCAGGGAAGATAAGGGAAGACAATGAAGGATGGATCGACTCCTGATCGCTACGCCTCCTTCTCCATAGGAAATACAGATCTTCCCATCTTTAGGTTCGATTCCACCCATTTACAGTTTCTCAATTGCTTAGACTATAAGGGCACAAGGACATGTGAGAGTTCCTAAACCAGGTCAGAGTTCAAACAGTACCAGGGGATAGGCAGGCTCGAGGTCAGGACAGGTAGGGGTTCAGTGAACAGGTCAGAGTCCAAACAGTACCAGGGGATAGACAGGTAGGGGTTCAGTGAACAGGTCCGAGTCCAAACAGTACCAGGGTATAGGCAGGCTCGAGGTCAGAACAGGCAGAGTGGTTAGGCAGACGGTTTCGGCGTCAGGACAGGCAAGGGTCAAATCTTCACACAATTTAAAAAACTCACACCCAATGGTACAAACATTTAACGTCTGGGTCCCAATTCAAACTTTGCCCTCAGACAACATACACAAGCTGTCAAAAACACAGACTACACGACTGTTTGTTACACACTGGAGGGATTCATTCAAAACAAAACAAAATGTTTAGAATAGGTTTTCAGAGAAATAATTTGGAACTTTGTCAAATCCCAGCACTGACTATCCAGATAACCCTTTCAGGATACCCTGGCAAGATCACCTCAAGACAGCAATGTAATAAATACTGACAAAACATGTAAGGAAGAGCCCATGCACAGTAAAATACCCATTTCAAAAAGCTTAATTTCCAAATGCAGCAAAATGTACAGGTTACTCAGCATCAGCATTCTCATCATCTCGTCTCAGGTCTGGGTCAGGCCATAATATCTCATCAACGTCACACATTATGTTTGCCCTGGTGTTCCTTAGAAAACCCTGGATAGACTCCACAGACACATCACCACAGGCGTCCACCATTGCCTCCAGGAGGGTTTGCTGTACGTAGGGGTTACGGTCATACACTCTCCAACCCCATGCTGAGAAAATCTGATTTTAAAAAAGGGAATATGCTGGCAAAAAAAGAACGGTGATACACACTGTGATCCTGGAACCTGGAACCAGAGCAGCTCAATGGAAACTCACGTTATCCCAAATTACAACATATTGGGCTTGCTCTGGTTTCCCCGACTCCCCTTCCTGTTGAATAATGTTATTGTGCAGCTGATGTAGAAATTGAAGGAGTTGTGCCGTGTTGTATGGACCCACTTTGACATGGCGGTGGAGGACATCACAATTGCTGATGGCTGCACAATTGCTGATGTTGCCTCCCCTCTGGCCAGGATCCTGTATGACGGCACGGTGGCCAATGATGGTGCGCCCCCTTTTGCGCCTTTTTGTTAAGTTTTATTTTTATTTACCTTTATTTAACCAGGCAAGTCAGTTAAGAACAAATTCTTATTTTCAATAACGGCCTGGGAACAGTGGGTTAACTGCCTGTTCAGGGGCAGAACGACAGATTTGTACCTTGTCAGCTCGGGGGTTTGAACTCGCAACCTTCCGGTCACTAGTCCAACACTCTAACCACTAGGCTACCCTGCCGCTCCAGTTGAACCCTGCCTCGTCAAAGAAGATGTTCTCCTGTGGGTCAGCCATGGCATCCAGCTCAAAAATTCTCTACAGAAGTCCGAAAACACACATTTTACTGTACTACAAACACAGTACTGTACTGATATGAAAGATTGTGTACTGCAGTTACTGTAACTCAGTTACTGTAACTCAGTACTGTATTGATATGCTGGAGAGATGGGCCATACTCTACAGTATAGCAATTACCTGCACATACAGTTGAAGTCAGGCGTTTACATACACTTAGGTTGGAGTCATTAAAAATAGTTTTTCAACCACTCCACAAATGTCTTGTTAACAAACTATAGTTTTGGCAAGTGGGTTAGGACATCTACTTTGTGCATGACAAGTAATTCTTCCAAAAATTGTTATTTTTTATTTCACTTATAATTGATTATTTCACTTATAATTCACTGGATCACAATTCCAGTGGGTCAGAAGTTTACATACACTAAGTTGACTGTCTTTAAACAGCTTGGAAAATCCCAGAAAATGATTTCATGGCTTTAGAAGCTTCTGATTGGCTAATTGACATCATTTGAGTCAATTGGAGGTGTACCTGTGGATGTATTTCAAGGCCTACCTTCAAACTCAGTGCCTCTTTGCTTGACATCATGGGAAAATCAAAAGAAATCAGCCAAGACCTCAGAGAGAAAATTGTAGTCCTCCACAAGTCTGGTTCATCCTTGGGAGCATTTTCCAAACGCCTGAAGGTACCACATTTATCTGTACAAAATGTATGAGGCAAGTATAAACACCATGGGACCACACAGCCGTCATACCACTCAGGAAGGAGACGTCCTAGGGATGAACGTACTTTGGTGCGAAAAGTGTAAATCAATCCCAGAACAGCAAAGGACCTTGTGAAGATGCTGGAGGAAACCGGTACAAAAGTACCTATATCCACTTGTAAGCCGTAGAACACCATCCCAACCGTGAAGCATGGGGGTGGCAGAATTGTGTTGTAGGGGTGCTTTGCTGCAGGAGGGACTGGTGCACTTCACAAAATAGATGGCAGCATGAGGTAGGAAAATTGTGGCTATATTGAAGCAACACCATACATCAGTCAGGAAGTTAAAGCTTGGTCGCAAATGGGTCTTCCAAATGGACAATGACCCCAAGCATACTTCCAAAGTTGTGCGAAAATGGCTTAAGGACAACAAAGTCAAGGTATTGGAGTGGCCATCACAAAGCCCTGACCTCAATCCTATAGAAAATTTGTTGGCAGATCTGAAAAAGCGTGTGCGAGCAAGGAGGCCTACAAACCTGACTCAGTTACACCAGGTCTGTCAGGAGGAATGGGCCAAAATTCATCCAATTTATTGTGGGAAGCTTGTGGAAGGCTAACCAAAACGTTTGACCCAAGTTAAACAATTTAAAGGCAATGCTACCAAATACTAATTGAGTGTATGTAAACTTCTGATCCACTGGGAATGTGATGAAATAAATAAAATCTGAAAGAAATCACTCTACTATTATTCTGAGATTTCACATTCTTAAAATAAAGTGGTGATCCTAACTGACCTAAGACAGGGATTTTTTACGAGGATTAATTGTCAGGAATTGTGAAAACGTAGTTTTTTTTAAATGTATTTGGCTAAGGTGTATGTAAACTTCCCCCTTTAGCTGTATTGGAATCGTTGCTCCTTAACTCTGTTTGAATTCCCTTTAAAAGGCACACGGTACAGCTGTTGTCCTTATATGGTTCTTCTGAGCGATCTGGTCAATGGTGGAAATGCTGATGCTGTCAATTCCTTGGAAGACAACCTGGTCTTCAACTATTTGGGTTTGAATTTCCCTCAAATGGATGGCATTATTGGCAATCACCATATTCACTAGGGCAGTCTCTTGCTCAGCTGTGAGAGGTCTCCGCCTACCTCCAATAGATGGCCGCCTCTCAGTTCTGCAAAAATGTAATTTGACCATTACTGGCCTATGGTCGTCCATTACTGTGGTAAAAACTACACTGAGGACAAAGTGGAGATTCAGTCCATATGCACTACAACATTACATGTATCATAGTAACAAGGCAAATTACCTGTTTTCCCTTCTGAAAGTACGGACAATGGATCAACCCGTGTAACGGCTTAGGCTGGGTTGCACTAGCTGTCCAGCTTCTCTCATAGTCCTCCCATGTATGAACACATGATGAACTAGTGTGGCACGGATTTCCTCTGAGATTACTTGTCTTTGTTGTTGTCTTCGTTGTCCTATTCCGCTCTGTTATCTTGCAACTTCGGCATTGTTAGGATCCATTGTTCCAAAGCACATGGACATGCCTCTCGGCCCAATTATTGATCCTGCAATTCTGATTGGTGTGTTAACCATTTTGAGGCTTAGTGTTTGCACGTGGAGTAAGGTGTGCTCTTTGAGTTTAGGTTGTGATGATTTGAGTTAATTATATTGAGAGCATTATTATGAATGAATATATAGTGCAATTAATGATTTGTTTGGCCACTTTTGTGTAAGGTTTTGCAGAAAGAGTTTTGAATGTTGGAAGGTGTGAAAACAGGTGAATAGTGTTTACGGCTATGGGAAATGTGTGTGTTTTTGGGAATGACATAAGGTATTGGGTTTTTGTGGTACAGGAACCAGTTTTTGTGTTTAAGCAAACGAGAAAAACTGTAATGAGGAATTCCTGTATGAAAATATGAAAAATAAATAAATAAATTATTTCTCAACCTCACAGAAGGGGTGGTCTTAAAAGCTCCTATCAGAGGGCGGCATGTGTCACAATGAGCTCTTTAATGCAACAACTAAGGATGGCGAGGGAAGAACGATTGTTAGGAGGAGTGAGAGAGAGGGGGAGAACGTGAGAGATGGGGCAGTCATCATCAATTCTCTTTAATTAACATAGATTCAAGGTCTCCAGATCCCAAATCCCATAACGCTCCTCTATTTAAGGCCTGCTCTGAGAAAACACCTGCCTAAGCAAAGCTTGGACGGGGACTGTACACTACACACTGTACACTACACACTACACAACAGCACCAAGCAATCTCACCATAAACTTGGGGTCCAAGGCCCAAATCTCCCTCACACCAATCAATGGGTTGAGAGGCCACTGGACAGGGGAAACTTTAACTACCCCCTCCTCTCTATTTCACATGCATATGGCCCACTATACTATGCATGAACAGTCTAATGATCTGATTGGATGTGATAAAGCAGCAGTGCAGTGATTAGGGTATGGACAAATAGGAAAGGGAAAGGGGGATACCAAGTCAATTGTACAACTGAATGCATTCAACTGAAATGTGTCTTCCACATTTAACCCAACCCCTCTGAATCAGAGAGGTGCGGGGGGCTGCCTTAATCGATATCCACGTCATCGGCTTCCGGGGAACAGTGGGTTAACTGCCTTGCTCAGGGGCAGAACGACAGATTTTTACAGATTTTTACGCTGTCAGCTCGGTGATTCGATCGAGCAACCTTTCGGTTACTGGCCCAACTCTCCTACGTGCCTCCCCTGGGCATGTGCTCCATCAAGATTGCGTTAATAAACCCTGCCTGCTGAACTTAACAATCAGATATCAATCAATATGTGCAACCAATAGAACAGCTGATCTGAGCAATTCTTCTTTAATGGAATTCTTCAATGTCATACGATGGTGAAAGTCACTACTGTACTGTATATTCTACTTATAATGTGTATTGGTGTCTGGGGTAAACTCCCATTCATATAGTGTGGAGCTCTATGTTCAGTCTGACCACTCTCCTTCTTCGGGGCCTGTATTCATAAAGAGTCTCAGAGTAGGAGTGCTGATCTAGGATCAGGTCCCCCCCCCCCGTCATCTTATTCATTATAACCTAAAAGGTCAAACGGATCCTAGATCAGCACTCCTACTGTTAGTGCCTGGCCCTGGGTCAGTCAGACCACTGACTGTCCCAAAAAGGGATCATAGACAGACATGAGAATGGCCTGGACCGGATCCCACACAAAAACAGGATGCATGCAATGGGTCTCCTTCAATTAAAGGTTCAATTGAGCGCGAAGCTGGGAAATCCAACTCGTTTCTCTCAGGCTTGCCCTCACACACAGAGGAGAAAATGGACAGAAAAACAGCTGTTTGTTGGGTGGTTACATGCTGTGGCCATCTAAACTGAGGAAAGGTTTTGTGTTTCCTCCATCAATAACGTAGATGAAAACACATTTAGGAAGCCATGGCGACTCCAAATCACAACTGCAATATTTAATAAAGAGACCAATGGGAGTCAAAGTGAACAGGGCTGCTGTGCACTCACTGGTCTGCATAACCATCCAGACGTGGGTTTAAAAGCCCCTACTGATAGCAGAGAGGTCAAAAGATAATCAGTGCCCTAGTTCTCTTTGATTCAGACTTAGGAAATGTACGCATTTCCTACGCACGTCTTCTTATGAAAGAGTGTAACAGGATTTGCAGATGTGGTTCCCTTGCACACATTGAATGCATTTAATTCAACAGCTGAAAATCCTCCCATTTGCTGGCCAACAGATTTTCTAGTGGAGTTTTCACTCAGTGGGTTTCAGAGTACATTTATCTAAAGCCATCCATTACAATTTGGTGTACCTTTCATTTGAATTTTGACAGATATGAGAGGACGGTTCAGAATATTAGGGAACAATGAAAGAAAGCCATGTAAATACATACATATTCATCTCCTTTTCAGTATCAATTGGTAGATTTAAAATTACTCTGATCTTGCATAATTATTTCTGAATAATCATTTTAAAAACTGTCTTGAAGAGCCTTTACACACATCATATATTGGTGAACTAAAACTACAGTGATTTGATTCATCTTGAAAGTTGCCATATTTAATTGTTTAATCCATGAAATATTGCAAGGTAAGAAGTGTACAATAGGGCTATAACAGTAGTCCTATAAATCTACCCGAATAATCCTCACTAATCATGGAACTGTGATGACAACGGTACAGTTGTCGGGAACTGTGCTCCAGGTTCCAGCTTCAACCTGCTATGTACTGTATGGTTTGCGTTCCATAATGATTTAAATTCATTATTGCACAACTTGTAATACGTTAGCCTTATATGATCCACTATTGCTAGTGATCCTCAGGAACAACCACACAAACATGACAGAGCAAAATGAAAGGAAACTAACACTAAAGTGACAGTTATAAATGTATGTGGCTACAGAGAGTGGCTAATATTTAACAAATTTTTTAGGAATTATAGATCACCTCGGTAGGTTAGACATACTGTCATTTCCATATGACTGGTTTCACATTTGTCTCCATCGATTATAAGTTATAAATCAAATCAAATTTTATTTGTCACATACACATGGTTAGCAGATGTTAATGCGAGTGTAGCGAAATGCTTATGCTTCTAGTTCCGACAATGCAGTAATAAC
This sequence comes from Oncorhynchus tshawytscha, assembly GCF_018296145.1. Lineage (NCBI taxonomy): Eukaryota > Metazoa > Chordata > Actinopteri > Salmoniformes > Salmonidae > Oncorhynchus > Oncorhynchus tshawytscha. The sequence goes on along the minus strand of NC_056450.1, from coordinate 22,456,305 downwards.
CAACAAGTAATCTAGCTAACAATTCCAAAACTACTGTCTTATACACACAAGTGTAAGGGGATAAAGAATATGTACATAAAGATATGAGTGAGTGATGGTACAGAGCGGCATAGGCAAGATACAGTAGATGGTATTGAGTGCAGTATATACATATGAGATGAGTATGTAAACAAAGTGGCATAGTTAAAGTGGCTAGTGATACATGTATTACATAAGGATACAGTCGATGATATAGAGTACAGTATATACATATACATATGAGATGAATAATGTAGGGTAAGTAAACATTATATTAGGTAGCATTGTTTAAAGTGGCTAGTGATATATTTTACATCATTTCCCATCAATTCCCATTATTAAAGTGGCTGGAGTTGAGTCAGTGTGTTGGCAGCAGCCACTCAATGTTAGTGGTGGCTGTTTAACAGTCTGATGGCCTTGAGATAGAAGCTGTTTTTCAGTCTCTCGGTCCCAGATTTGATGCACCTGTACTGACCTCGCCTTCTGGATGATAGCGGGGTGAACAGGCAGTGGCTCGGGTGGTTGTTTTCCTTGATGATCTTTATGGCCTTCCTGTGACATCGGGTGGTGTAGGTGTCCTGGAGGGCAGGTAGTTTGCCCCCGGTGATGCGTTGTGCAGACCTCACTACCCTCTGGAGAGCCTTACGGTTGTGGGCGGAGCAGTTGCCGTACCAGGCGGTGATACAGCCCGACAGGATGCTCTCGATTGTGCATCTGTAGAAGTTTGTGAGTGCTTTTGGTGACAAGCCGAATTTCTTCAGTCTCCTGAGGTTGAAGAGGCGCTGCTGCGCCTTCTTCACGATGCTGTCTGTGTGGGTGGACCAATTCAGTTTGTCTGTGATGTGTACGCCGAGGAACTTAAAACTTACTACCCTCTCCACTACTGTTCCATCAATGTGGATAGGAGAGTGTTCCCTCTGCTGTTTCCTGAAGTCCACAATCATCTCCTTAGTTTTGTTGACGTTGAGTGTGAGGTTATTTTCCTGACACCACACTCCGAGGGCCCTCACCTCCTCCCTGTAGGCCGTCTCGTCGTTGTTGGTAATCAAGCCTACCACTGTTGTGTCGTTCGCAAACTTGATGATTGAGTTGGAGGCGTGCGTGGCCACGCAGTCGTGGCTGAACAGGGAGTACAGGAGAGGGCTCAGAACGCACCCTTGTGGGGCCCCAGTGTTGAGGATCAGCGGGGTGGAAATGTTGTTGCCTACCCTCACCACCTGGGGGCGGCCCGTCAGGAAGCCCGGGTACCCAGTTGCACAGGGCGGGGGTCGAGACCCAGGGTCTCGAGCTTGATGACGAGCTTGGAGGGCACTATGGTGTTAAATGCCGAGCTGTAGTCGATGAACAGCATTCTCACATAGGTATTCCTCTTGTCCAGATGGGTTAGGGCAGTGTGCAGTGTGGTTGAGATTGCATCGTCTGTGGACCTATTTGGGCGGTAAGCAAATTGGAGTGGGTCTAGGGTGTCAGGTAGGGTGGAGGTGATATGGTCCTTGACTAGTCTCTCAAAGCACTTCATTATGACGGAAGTGAGTGCTACGGGGCGGTAGTCGTTTAGCTCAGTTACCTTAGCTTTCTTGGGAACAGGAACAATGGTGGCCCTCTTGAAGCATGTGGGAACAACAGACTGGGATAGGGATTGATTGAATATGTTCGTAAACACACCAGCCAGCTGGTCTGCGCATGCTCTGAGGGTGCGGCTGGGGATGCCGTCTGGGCCTGCAGCCTTGCGAGGGTTGACACGTTTAAACGTTTTCCTCACGTCGGCTGCAGTGAAGGAGAGTCCACATGTTTTAGTTGCGGGCCGTGTCAGTGGCACTGTATTGTCCTCAAAGCGGGCAAAAAAGTTATTTAGTCTGCCTGGGAGCAAGACATCCTCGTCCGTTACTGGGCTGGTTTTCTTTTTGTAATCCGTGATTGACTGTAGACCCTGCCACATACCTCTTGTGTCTGAGCCGTTGAATTGAGATTCTACTTTGTCTCTATACTGACGCTTAGCTTGTTTGATTGCCTTGCGGAGGGAATAGTTACACTGTTTGTGTTCGTCATGTTTCCGGTCACCTTGCCCTGATAAAAAGCAGTGGTTCGGGCTTTCAGTTTCATGCGAATGCTGCCACCAATCCACGGTTTCTGGTTTGGGAATGTTTTAATCGTTGCTATGGGAACGACATCTTCAAAGCACGTTCTAATGAACTCGCTCACCGAATCAGCGTATTAGTCAATGTTGTTGTCTGACGCAATACAAAACATATCCCAGTCCACGTGATGGAAGCAGTCTTGGAGTGTGGAATCAGATTGGTCGGACCAGCGTTGAACAGACCTCAGCGCGGGAGCTTCTTGTTTTAGTTTCTGTCTGTAGGCAGGGATCAACAAAATGGAGTCGTGGTCAGCTTTTCCGAAAGGAGGGCGGGGCGGGGCCTTATATGCGTCGCGGAAGTTAGAATAGCAGTGATCCAAGGTTTTTCCAGCCCTGGTTGCGCAATCAATATGCTGATAAAATTTAGGGAGTCTTGTTTTCAGATTAGCCTTGTTAAAATTATATATCTAAAACATATGTAATTTATATTTACAATTCCCTTATCCAAACGGATTACTAATTTACCCAGCTCTTATCAATAGCTCTTATCAAGTTGTAAATTACGGTGCATGGAAAAAGGTGCTATTTTAATCGGGGGGGGAAAGTAGATGTTGTTCCACTTGGAACCGACAGGTTTCTCTACCTTATTCATTGTTTCATCGCTTGTAAAGGATGTGGAATTTAGAGGGAATTAAGTTAAGGTCAGAATATGTTGAATCTGTGTCTTTGATCTCCACCCCAAACGAATAGCGGGTGAATAGCATGCTATTCTCATGCTTAAGTTTAAGATCAGAATACACATCGGGTCGGAATTCCCCCAATAGTGAGCACTTACTGTACAGTGAAATTGGTAGAGAGAGGCTCCAGGTTCTATTAGAACACATTAGGAAGAGAGTAGACTTATGAAGAAATTCCAAGACAGAGCTGGAATCTGTCTAGCATTTAGGCACAATAGAAGTCTGTTGTACGAGAATGAAAGACAACAGTAAACACAAACCAGAGCCACTGAGAATAAACATTTACATTAAACCTGTGCTATATTGTTTGGATTCCTCAGTACAGGAGCATAGTCATGGAGTCATACGATGCTTGGTCTACGGTAAGGTAAGCCTGCATTTCTAAAGGAAAGCAGATGTTCTGATGATGCAGGTCAGGATAAACGAGTGAGATGCTTTAACCAGACCAGGGCCTCTGTATTTACATTTCTGCTTTATAAGCACCACCTAGAGCATGATCCCTCATTCTCCTTCTCTGTGCCACTGTCACTGACCTAATTCTCCTGGCAAGAAGGAGATTTTTTGGGATATTTGAGAGAGAGAGAGAGAGAGAGAGCGAGAGAGAGCTAGAGAGAGATGGGGGAGAGTAAGATGTAGAGGGAAAGGCAAAGGGTGTATCGAGAGAGGGGGAGGGGGTATGTGTGTGGACTGATACCCTGTTCATTCTTCTTGCCCTTTTCTGTCTCTGCCTGACTACCCACAGTATGGCCATCAAAGCACAGCCCCCCCACCTCTCTATTTCTCTGTCCAGCCTACTGTATGCAAGAGGAGAGTAAATTTCAAAACACTTGAGTAAGCAACATTACACAAGCAGCACTATGGATATCCTCACATATACAGACGTGTGCAGACAAGTACAGCTACAACAATAACCTTGACATTTCCTCACTATGAGACGAAATAATGCAACAATCTACTTGTGGATTATTTGGATGTTATTAGTATGATTACATAAGACTGTTATTGACACCACAGATTGCATCTAATGTGGATGAATCTCCTCCCTATAGCTGGAGAGGTCACTTGGAGGATGGCTATACAGTGATGATGTGATGTACACCATGTACTAACCTGCCTCATGGACACAGACGTTTTAGCACCTGATAGATGGTAATCCCTCCCAGGCAGGCACACTCCCTCACATAGTCCACTACATTGGGTTGACCAGGCCTTGTTAAAAAATAAATGTAAATAAATATTTATATAAATAAATATATATATATATATATATATATATATATACAGTGCCTTGCGAAAGTATTCGGCCCCCTTGAACTTTGCGACCTTTTGCCACATTTCAGGCTTCAAACATAAAGATATAAAACTGTATTTTTTTGTGAAGAATCAACAACAAGTGGGACACAATCATGAAGTGGAACGACATTTATTGGATATTTCAAACTTTTTTAACAAATCAAAAACTGAAAAATTGGGTGTGCAAAATTATTCAGCCCCCTTAAGTTAATACTTTGTAGCGCCACCTTTTGCTGCGATTACAGCTGTAAGTCGCTTGGGGTACGTCTCTATCAGTTTTGCACATCGAGAGACTGACATTTTTTCCCATTCCTCCTTGCAAAACAGCTCGAGCTCAGTGAGGTTGGATGGAGAGCATTTGTGAACAGCAGTTTTCAGTTCTTTCCACAGATTCTCGATTGGATTCAGGTCTGGACTTTGATTGGCCATTCTAACACCTGGATATGTTTATTTTTGAACCATTCCATTTTAGATTTTGCTTTATGTTTTGGATCATTGTCTTGTTGGAAGACAAATCTCCGTCCCAGTCTCAGGTCTTTTGCAGACTCCATCAGGTTTTCTTCCAGAATGGTCCTGCATTTGGCTCCATCCATCTTCCCATCAATTTTAACCATCTTCCCTGTCCCTGCTGAAGAAAAGCAGGCCCAAACCATGATGCTGCCACCACCATGTTTGACAGTGGGGATGGTGTGTTCAGGGTGATGAGCTGTGTTGCTTTTACGCCAAACATAACGTTTTGCATTGTTGCCAAAAAGTTCCATTTTGGTTTCATCTGACCAGAGCACCTTCTTCCACATGTTTGGTGTGTCTCCCAGGTGGCTTGTGGCAAACTTTAAACAACACTTTTTATGGATATCTTTAAGAAATGGCTTTCTTCTTGCCACTCTTCCATAAAGGCCAGATTTGTGCAATATACGACTGATTGTTGTCCTATGGACAGAGTCTCCCACCTCAGCTGTAGATCTCTGCAGTTCATCCAGAGTGATCATGGGCCTCTTGGCTGCATCTCTGATCAGTCTTCTCCTTGTATGAGCTGAAAGTTTAGAGGGACGGCCAGGTCTTGGTAGATTTGCAGTGGTCTGATACTCCTTCCATTTCAATATTATCGCTTGCACAGTGCTCCTTGGGATGTTTAAAGCTTGGGAAATCTTTTTGTATCCAAATCCGGCTTTAAACTTCTTCACAACAGTATCTCGGACCTGCCTCGTGTGTTCCTTGTTCTTCATGATGCTCTCTGCGCTTTTAACGGACCTCTGAGACTATCACAGTGCAGGTGCATTTATACGGAGACTTGATTACACACAGGTGGATTGTATTTATCATCATTAGTCATTTAGGTCAACATTGGATCATTCAGAGATCCTCACTGAACTTCTGGAGAGAGTTTGCTGCACTGAAAGTAAAGGGGCTGAATAATTTTGCACGCCCAATTTTACAGTTTTTGATTTGTTAAAAAAGTTTGAAATATCCAATAAATGTCGTTCCACTTCATGATTGTGTCCCACTTGTTGTTGATTCTTCACAAAAAAATACAGTTTTATATCTTTATGTTTGAAGCCTGAAATGTGGCAAAAGGTCACAAAGTTCAAGGGGGCCGAATACTTTCGCAAGGCACTGTATATACACACATTTTAAATAAACATTCTCAAAGCCCTAACAAGAGCAAGGTATTGTGTTTCATTTGAAAACAGCTTAACATTTTGTAAAAGCATTGACTATAAAGACACTGACAGAGCACACACACCCTCAGACACATGCAGATCAGTGGCGGTCAGTTCCGTTTAAGATGATGGAGGACCATTTTTTTTTATGAGCATGGCCTTATTTCTATTACAGCACATTGGAATACTGTCATTCATATTCCATTCACCCAGTTCAATGTAACAGTGATAGGTTTAGGCTACTACATGATACTCAAATGTTCCTTATACCCATCATGAGGTTGCTACAACCTAGCCGATGAATTAAAGATTACGTAGGTGCACACAGGTCGAGAGACAAAACTGAGGTGACAGACAGTGACATTCAATACTGCCTTGCACACTCTTGCCTGCATCTAGCTGATATAAGGTGTAATCATTAGTCCATCAGTTGCAAACGATCGTTTCTATTGGACAAATTCAGGTATGTTTATCCACATTTTGTTCAGTTTGCTTCCGTCTAAGAAACGTTTTTCAACAGAATCGGCGGAATGAATACACCCCTGATCACGCGTAAACAGTGTTCACTCATAACAGCCAAGTTGTATTCCTTCTCTTCCCTTCCCTTGTGGACTTCAATGCACCATATATCAGCTTTACTTGACCAGGCAAAGAAACTTTCCACGCCAAACCTCTACATCGTTGCCTCCATATTAGCTAAAGTAGTGTCATAGTCAGCATAGCTAATAGAACTAACGCGTTAGTAAAATCGTTACAATCAAGCAGTAATGTTAGTGTACACTCAGTAAGCAGTTACACCGGCAAACCCCAGTAGGCAATAAATGTTTAATACCAGAAGCTTACCTTGACTAGGAAGAGTTCCAGTGTTGTGTTGGAAAGTGTTACGCTGAGTGGAACAGGGGAACCCAAGAGCAGACTCAGACAAGGAGACTGGGATGAAGTAACCAGGGTATTTATTGAAAGACAGGGGGAGATGTAGTGCAGGTCAGGGGAAACTCGGGCGGGTTGCTGGAAACCAGGTGCGGAGGCTGGAGCGAGAGGGGTTGAGACAGGGTAAGCAGTGAGGAATGCAAGACAGAGTAGCAGGATGATGTGACACTGGAGACAGGGACCAGAGTCAGAGCAGGCAGAATGAGCAGAGATTACGATCTGGTAGTGTGGAAGTGGCAGGGCTGAGTATTTGTAGAGGTCTTGATTATGGAACAGGTTGCAGCTGGTGGTGATCTGCTCTGACTCCAGCACACCTGTCTCCGCCCACACAATCACATACAGTGAGAGAGAGAGGGAGAGGGAGAGGGAGAGAGTACTGGGGGAGTGGCGGCAGATCAAGGAGACACAGGATGAGCAGTAGAGGGCGTTGCAGGAGCAGATGTGACAGAAAGTCATAGCCAGCTAGTTAACATAGCATCCCTCTGTTTAAGCAGGGTTTTTTAGTAGACTAAACTAGCTTGCTGCTTTTTCTGGCTAAGTAAGTGACATTAAAAGTGAAAAAAAAACATGTTGAAATCTGTCTCTATTTCTCCCTTGCTTCTCCTTCATTTTGGAAGAAATTAATTTGTTCAAAACTGTTCAACTATTGTATTTCTCTCTCTTTGAGTCAACAACTCATCACATTTTATACACTGCAGTGCTAGCTAGCTGTAGTTTATGTTTTCAGTACTAGATTAATTATCTGATCCTTTGATTGGTTGGACAACATGTCAGTTCATGCTGCAGGAGCTCTGATAGGCTGTCATAATAATTATTGTGTAAGTCTATGGAAGGGGTTGAGAACGATTAGCCTCCTAGGTTTTGTATTGAAGTCAATGTACCCAGAGGAGGACGGAAGCTAGATGTCCTCCGGCTACACCATGGTGCCACCCCACAGAGTGCTGCTGAGGCTACTGTAGACCTTCTTCGCAAAATAGTGTTTTAATCGGTTATTTGGTAACATGTGATTATATTTAGTATAGTTTTATCTAAAAAGGATAACTTTTTTAATGTTTTACAATTTTTATTTTTATGAAATTAACTGAGGATGGTCCTCCCCTTCCTCTTCTGAGGAGCCTCCACTAATGTACAAGCCCAACAATTCCCACAAGCACATCTCTCTCTACAGTATATATCAGAGACCACTTTCTGCATGCTAAATGTTTCACATCCCCAACAGGTTTTAACGCTCCAAGTAGAATCCCAGTCATCTTTATATAAAGACTTACTAATAAAGAGTCAGTGAGGATATGCTAAATGATCTGCCAGGGGGCCCAGTATTTTATTCATGTCAAGGTGGGTTCTGGACACATTTAGAGTGAAACAGCAAATATTTTCAAAGGTGAGGATGATCAAGATTTTATGAACATATTCACAAACTCTGGGATGGACAATGTCCCCATGCAGCCTAGGTCCACATTCTCATATAAGGTATGGTAGAGTGGTAGAGTTCTCAGCTCTGTGCACAGTAGTGGATGTAAATCAATGTTGGCCCTTTAGAGTAAACAAAGCAGGAGGAGAAAAGCTAAACAGAGGCCCTGGCTGACGAGGAGAGAGAGGTGCCAGTGGGGACCGGGAGGAGGGCCTCCAGGAACATAAACACCACCATGTAGACACACACACAGACACAGACACACACACAGACAAACACACAGACACAATGCAGATATGCACACAGACACTCTTTACCATACATAATAAAAGGCACATCTTACACATTATTAAATTATTCCATATAGCACTACTAATGTCTCCAGAGTTCCACTCTGATATTCTTCATTCTACTAACACATTTAGTAACAGAAGTACTTCCCCATACTCTAGCCCGGAAAACCCTGTACTAAAGCACTATCGGCTGACCTCTGACCTCTGACCTCCAAACCCGGAGCAACCTTCCTCCACGGGGCAGAACACGGCAGGGCTATGCACGGCACTCACCTCATCGACCTGGCTCTTCAGCAACCTGCTGAGCTTTTGACCAGCTCGCATTGGCTGGAGGTTAACCATTACCACTGTACTATCACGCCAAACCCTTACAAAGAACTATGTGTGCATCCCAAATGGCACCCTGTCCCTAAGGGTCCTGGTCAAAAGTAGTGCACTATATAGGGAATAGGGTGTCGTTTGGGACACAGTACTATCACTCCATCAGCCTTTTCCTAAATAGAGAGGAGACATATCTGTATGATAAACACCCCTTCCATGTCTATGCTGAACTGAAAGCCATCCTTCATATCATTTTGTGTCATCTGATGTGTCATGTTATTATTCTGGGGAGTGGGTAATGGGTAGTGGGTAGGCTACTCTCCCCTTTCCCCAAGAAGCACAAGTAACACCTTTGTCTCCCTGCTCCTGTCTGCTCCTCTCTCACCGTGTCTCACTGTATTTCACTGTATCTCACTGTCTCACTGTGTCTCACTGTATTTCACTGTCTCACCGTGTCTCACTGTATTTCACTGTCTCATCATGTCTCACTGTATTTCACTGTCTCACCGTGTCTCACTGTATTTCACTGTATCTCACTGTCTCACTGTGTCGCACTGTAACTCACTGTGTCTCACTTTGTTTTACTGTTTCTCACTGTATATCACTCTCTCACCGTGTCTCACTGTATTTCACTGTCTCACTGTGTCACACGGTAACTCACTGTAACTCACTGTGTCTCACTATGTTTCACTTTGTTTTACTGTTTATCACTGTATATCACTGTGACTCACTGTGTCTCACTGTGTCTCGCTGTTTCTCACTGTTTCTCACTGTGTCTCACTGTGTCACACGGTAACTCACTGTAACTCACTGTGTCTCACTATGTTTCACTTTGTTTTACTGTTTATCACTGTATATCACTGTGACTCACTGTGTCTCACTGTGTCTCGCTGTTTCTCACTGTGTCTCACTGTGTCTCACTGTGTCTCACTGTGTCTCACTGTGTCTCGCTGTTTCTCACTGTTTCTCACTGTGTCTCACTGTGTCTCACTGTGTCTCACTGTGGTTTATTCATACATCTCCGTTTTGAATAGATAGCTCTTCGTGTTGTTGTTCGTTCTCTCTCTCCCTGTCAACTTATCCTGCTCTCTCTTTGTCTCTCTCTCTGCTCTCTCTCTCTCTCTGCATCTTTCTCCCTCTCTCTGCTCTCTCTCTCTCTCTCTCTCTGCATCTCTCTCCCTCTCTTTGCTCTCTCTCTCCCTCTCTCTGCATCTCTCTCCCTCTCTTTGCTCTCTCTCTCTCTCTCTCTGCATCTCTCTCCCTCTCTTTGCTCTCTCTCCCACTCTCTGCTCTCTCTCTCTCTCTCTCTGCATCTCTCTCCCTCTCTTTGCTCTCTCTCTCTGCATCTCTCATCTCTCTCCCTCTTTGCTCTCTCTCTCCCTCTCTCTGCTCTCTCTCTCTCTCTCTCTGCATCTCTCTCCCTCTCTTTGCTCTCTCTCTCTCCCTCTCTCTGCTCTCTCTCTCCCTCTCTTTGCTCTCTCTCTCTCTCTCTCTGCATCTCTCTCCCTCTCTTTGCTCTCTCTCTCCCTCTCTCTGCTCTCTCTCTCCTCTCTTTGCTCTCTCTCTCTCTCTCTCTCTGCATCTCTCTCTCTCTCTCTCTCTCTCTCCCTCTCTCTGCTCTCTCTCTCCCTCTCTTTGCTCTCTGCTCTCTCTCTCTCTCTCTCTCTCTGCATCTTTCTCCCTCGCTCTGCTCTCTCTCTCTCTCTCTGCATCTCTCTCCCTCTCTTTGCTCTCTCTCTCCCTCTCTCTGCTCTCTCTCTGTATCTCTCTGCATCTTTCTCCCTCTCTTTGCTCTCTCTCTCTGCATCTCTCTCCCTCTCTCTGCTCTTTCTCTGTATCTCTCCCTCTCTCCGCATCGCGGTTGAAGAGGCGCTGAGGTTGAAGAGGCGCTGCTGCGCCTTCTTCACAACGCTGTCGGTGTGGGTGGACCAATTCAGTTTGTCCGTGATGTGTACGCCGAGGAACTTAAAATTAATACCCTCACAACTAAGAGTTGTGAAAATGTACCACATACTTGTGATATTAATGCCAAAGTGATAAAAAACCTGTAATAATCAGCAGCGTGTGTGTATGTGCAGGGACCAGGTGTCAGTGGCAAACCCAGGAAACCCATTGTTCAGAGGCATGCTGAGGATGTGGGGTTGAGGGGGGATACAATTTTAGCCTTAGCGGTTAGGTTTAGGTTTAGGTTTTGAATTGGAATCAATTGTTTGGTGACCACAAGGATAGAAAAACACAACAATTCAATGTGTGTGTGTGTGTGTGTGTGTGTGTGTGTGTGTGTGTGTGTGTGTGTGTGTGTGTGTGAGCTGCTTTGTTCCAGCACCACCGTTATAAGCTCCTCTCCTTCACACACTGATTCTCCTCTCTGGAGAGGTAGAGGGAGAGGGAGAGAGGACAGAGAAGGACACATCCACCACCCTGCTCTCCTCTGTGATCCACCACGGGGACTTAGAATCAGAAGGCATGTGAAAAAGCAGGTGCTCTGTGGGAAGAACAACAGGCTTGGGTTTTCTACTGGCATTATGCCTCAATGGCAAACACATTTGAGTCAAGGACATAAATGACGGTAGTATTCTAATACTGGCTGGCTCACTACACTGTGAGTACGTAACAAAAACGTTCAGTTAAGCATATTCCTTAGATGCAAAAGAGATGTTACATAATTGCTGCAGCGAGGGTCACTCATGTCACCGGCACCACTGCCTGGTGAATGCTGTACATTCTCACAGTGCAGTGCGGGTAATGCCTCTGGCCCTTCCTGCTGTGAGCCCAGGAAACTTCCCACTAGACCCACTAGGTTAAGCTCCATTAGCCATGGCAATGAGGGGTGATCTTAACACCCCCAAATCCCCTCCACCCCACATCCAGCTCCCTCATCACCCCTGGGGCTTGGACATCCCTGGCCCCCCATGGTCATATATCACCTGGTGTCACACACACACACTAGTACGCATACACACAAACACACACTAGTACGCATACACACAAACACACACTAGTACGCATACACACAAACACACACTAGTACGCATACACACAAACACACACTAGTACGCATACACACAAACACACACTAGTACGCATACACACAAACACACACTAGTACGCATACACACAAACACACACTAGTACGCATACACACAAACACACACTAGTACGCATACACACAAACACACACTAGTACACATACACACAAACACACACTAGTACGCATACACACAAACACACAAAGCTTAGCCTGTCATATGCATGAATAACTCTAGGAGGAGGGTAGGACCTACCACTAATAGAACCTAGTGCTGGGAAAGGAGGCTGTACAGTACTGTACCTCAGCAGCCTATATACTGTATAATCCACTCCACTGGGGATCTCCAATCACTCTGTCTCAAATGTTAGGGAGATTGAACCATGGGCAAACAGGGAATTTCTCAGACAGACAGACAGACAGACAGACAGACAGACAGACAAACAGACAGACAGAGAGAGAGAGAGAGAGAGAGAGAGAGAGAGAGAGAGAGAGAGAGAGAGAGAGACAGACAGACAGACAGACAGACAGACAGACAGACAGACAGACAGACAGACAGACAGACAGACAGACAGACAGACAGACAGACAGACAGACAGACAGACACAGACAGACACAGACAGACAGACGGACGGACGGACGGACGGACGGACGGACGGACGGACGGACGGACGGACGGACGGACGGACGGACGGACGGACGGACGGACGGACAGACAGAAGACAGACAGACAGACAGACAGACAGACAGACAGACAGACAGACAGACAGACAGACAGACAGACAGACAGACAGACAGACAGACAGACAGACAGACAGACAGACAGACAGACCTCAGATATACAGTATATAGTATGTTTGAAAAAGACTCTTCACATTAAAGCGACAAAACGTTTGTCTCTCTGGAGCTCAACGTGACCCGAGACAATGACACATCAAGGTCACTGTAGATTGTATCTGGGAAACTCACTCAGGATTACCCAATGACATTTGCATGACACCAATTAATGAACCAAGGTGAATTTAGGATATATAGAAAACATCTCGGCAACAATATAAGCAGTGATCCTTTCTGTAAAGATGAAGTATCCTAACATTGCGATCTACATTGATCATATTATAACACATACACTCACACACACTCACATAATTCACTCACATACTTGCATGAACATTCTACAGATCTAGAATTAGTGCATGGTCCCTTCTGGTTGAGAAACAAGAGCAAAGATACAGTCATCCATCATGGCAATGATACAGACAGTTCCCCATGTCTCTCTCAAGACTTATGTGGGAGGGAAATTCCAGAGGACTTTACAGGGGAATTATTTGTCTATATATAGATGTGAAGATGTGAGGCTTGTGTGCACATGCCTTCCTTGCTCCCTGTCTCACTCAGCATACTGTACATCCTAGATGCCTAGGAGAGCTGTGTGTGTGTGTGTGTGTGTGTGTGTGTGTGTGTGTGTGTGTGTGTGTGTGTGTGTGTGTGTGTGTGTGTGTGTGTGTGTGTGTGTGTGTGTGTGTGTGTGTGTGTGTGTGTGTGAGTGAGTGCATTGTTTATGTGCAGGGTTTTAGGACAGAGCCCACTGCTTAGCAGGGTGGAGGTGCTGCTGCATCTGTGGCACGGCTTTTACATGAATCTGCAGTCTCTCTCTCCCTCTCTCTCAATTCAATTTCAATTTAAGGGGCTTTATTGGCATGGGAAACATGTTTACATTGCCAAAGAAACTGAAATAAACAATACAAATGTTAAATGTCATACGAGGTATATATACAGTGTTGTAACAATGTGCAAATAGTTAAAGTACAAAAGGGAAAATAAATCAACATAAATATGGGTTGTATTTACAATGGTATTTGTTCTTCACTGGTTGCCCTGTTCTTGTGGCAACAGGTCACAAATATTGCTGTTGTGATTGCACACTGTGGTATTTTACCCAATAGGTATGGGAGTTTATCAAAATTTGATTTGTTTTCGAACTCTTTGTGGGTCTGTGTAATCTGAAGGAAATATGTGTCTCTAATATGGTCACACATTTGGCAGGAGGTTAGGAAGTGAAGCTCAGTTTCGACCTAATTTTGTGGGCAGTGTGCGCATAGCCTGTTGTCTCTTGAGAGCCAGGTCTCCCTACATTGGCCTTTCTCAATAGCAAGGCTATGCTCACTGAGTCTATACATAGTCAAAGCTTTCCTTAATTTTGGGTCAGTCACAGTGGTCAGGTATTCTGCCACTGTGTACTCTCTGTTTAGGGTCAAATCGCATTCTAATTTGCTCAGTTTTTTTGTTCATTCTTTCCAATGTGTCAAGTAATTATCTTTTTATTTTGTCATGATTTGGTTGGGTCTAATTGTGTTGCTGTCCTGGGGCTTTGTGGGGTGTGTTTGTGTTTGTGTTTGTGAACAGAGCCCCAGGACCAGCTTGCTTGGTGGACTCTTCTACATTTGGGAATCACTTCATTTTAGGTGGTTGTAGAATTTAACGTCTCTTGCTGGGTTTTGATAATTAGAGGGTATTGGCCTAATTCTGCTCTGCATTGTGTGTCGTTTTACGTTGTACACGAGATTTTTTTTGCAGAGTTCTGCATGCAGAGTCTCAATTTGGTGATTGTCCCATTTTGTGAATTCTTGGTTGGTGAGCGGACCCCAGACCTCACAACCATAGAGGGCAATGGGTTCTATGACTGATTCAAGTATTTTGAGCCAGATCCTAATTGGTATGTCGAATTTGATGTTCCTTCTGATGGCTTAGAAGGCCCTTCTTTCCTTGTCTCTCAGATCATTCACAGTTTTGTGGAAGTTACCTGTGGCACTGATATTTAGGTTTAGGTATATATCGTTTTTTGTGTGCTCTACGGCAACGGTGTCTAGATGGAATTTGTATTTGTGGTCCTGGCAACTGGACCTTTTTTGGAACACCATTATTTTTGTCTTACTGCAATTTACTGTTAGGGCCCAGGTCTGACAGAATCTGTGCAGAAGATCTAGTTGCTGCTGTAGGCCCTCCTTGTTTTGGGACAGAAGCACCAGATCATCAGCAAACAGTAGACGTTTGACTTCAGATTCTAGTAAGGTGAGGCCGGGTGCTGCAGACTGTTCTAGTGCCCTCGCCAATTCGTTGATATATATGTTGAAGAGGGTGGGGCTTAAGCTGCATTCCTGTCTCACCCCACGGCCCGGTGGAAAGAAATGTCTGTGTTTTTTGCTAATTTTAAACACACACTTGTTGTTTGTGTACGTGGATTTTATAATGTAGTATGTTTTTCCACCAACACCACTTTCCATCCATTTGTATAGCAGACACTCATGCCAAATTGAGTCAAAAACTTTTTTGAAATCAACAAAGCCTGAGAAGACTTTGCCTTTGTTTTGGTTTGTTTGTTTTTCAATTAGGGTGTGCAGGGTGAATATGTGGTCTGTTGTACGGTAATTTGGTAAAGAGCCAATTTGACATTTGCTCAGTACATTGTTTTAATTGAGGAAATGTACAGGTCAGCTGTTAATGATACTGCAGAGGATTTTCCCAAGGTAGTTATCGGGGTCAAATTTGTCTCCACTTTTGTGGATTGGGGTGATCCGTCCTTGGTTCCAAATATTGGGGAAGATGCCAGAGCTAAGGATGATGTTAAAAACTACAGCCAATTGGAATTTTTGGTCTGTATATTTGATCATTTCATTTAGGATACCATCAACATCACAGGCGTTTTTGGGTCGGAGGGTTTGTATTTTGTCCTGTAGTTTGTTCAATGTGATTGGAGAATCCAGTGGGTTCAAATCAAATCAAATCTAAATGTATTTGTCACATACACATGGTAAGCAGATGTTAATGTAGCAAAATGCCTGTGCTTCTAGTTCCGACAATGCAGTAATAACCAACGAGTAATCTAACCTAACAATTTCACAACAACTACCTTATACACACAAGCATAAAGGGATGAAGAATACAGTATGTACATAAAGATATATGAATGAGTGATGGTACAGAACGGCATAGGCAAGATGCAGTAGATGGTATCGAGTACAGTATATACATATGAGATGAGTAATGTAGGGTATGTAAACATATAAAAGTGGCATTGTTTAAAGTGGCTAGTGATACATTTTTTATATCAATTTTTCCATTATTAAACTGGCTGGAGTTGAGTCAGTATGTTGGCAGCAGCCACTCAATGGTAGTGGTGGCTGTTTAACAGTCTGATGGCCTTGAGATAGAAGCTGTTTTTCAGTCTCTCGGTCCCAGCTTTGATGCACCTGTACTGACCTCGCCTTCTGGATGATAGCGGGGTGAACAGGCAGTGGCTCAGGTGGTTGTTGTCCTTGATGATCTTTATGGCCTTCCTGTGACATTGGGTGGTGTAAGTGTCCTGGAGGGCAGGTAGTTTGCCCCCGGTGATGCGTTGAGCAGACCTCACTACCCTCTGGAGAGCCTTACAGTTGTGGGTGGAGCAGTTGCCGTACCAGGCGGTGATACAGCCTGACAGGATGCTCTCGATTGTGCATCTGTAAAAGTTTGTGAGTGCTTCTGGTGACAAGCCGAATTCCGGTAGCCGGGTTTTGGTAGTCTTTAATAGTTGATTCTAAGATTTGTATTTGATCATGTACATGTTTTTGCTGTTTGTTCTTTGTTATAGGGCCAAAAAGATTGGAGATGTGGTTTATTCATACATCTCCGTTTTGAATAGATAGCTCTTCGTGTTGTTGTTCGTTCTCTCTCTCCCTGTCAACTTATCCTGCTCTCTCTCTTTGTCTCTCTCTCTGCATCTCTCTCCCTCTCCCTCTCTCTGCATCTCTCCCTCTCTCTGCTCTCTCTTTCCGAATCGCTCTCCCTCTCTGCATCTCTCTCCCTCTCTTTGCTCTCCCTCTCTCTGCATCTCTCTCCCTCTCTCTGCTCTCTCTGTATCTCTCTCCCTCTCACCGCATCGCTCTCCCTCTCCGCATCTCTCCCTCTCCGCATCTCTCTCCCTGCATCTCTTTCCCTCTCTCTGCTCTCTCTCTCTCTCATTATCTCTCTCCCTTTCTCTGCTCTCCCTCTCTCTGCATCTCTCTCTCTCTGAATCTCTCTCCCTCTCTGCTCTCTTTCTCTGCATCTCTCTCCCTCTCTCTGCTCTCTCTCTCTCTCTCTCTGCATCCTTCTCCCTCTCTCTGCTCTCTCTCTCTCTGCATCTCTCTCCTTCTCTCTGCTCTCCCTCTCTCTGCAACTCTCTCCCTCTCTCTGCTCTCCCCCTCTCTCTGCATCTCTCTCCCTCTCTCTGCATCTCTCTCCCTCTCTCTGCTCTCAATTTCTTTTTTTCTGTCTATACTTTAATCTCTCTCACCCATCCCTCTCGTTCTCCTTGCATATCTTGAGAACTGTGTCTATACCTCAGGTGCATGCAGGGGACAGGTTAACGAGGTGCTGAAATGCCAAGTCGTGCACTTCTGCCACAAAGAGGTGTCATCCTCTCTCACACATAGCCTTTCTCTCTGTCAGCCTCCTGATCAAGGTTGTTAGAAACGCCACCCACATGCCGGCAAGATCAACGCAAAATCACAATTTCTTAAAAAACACACCACTGATATCGACTCAAATTATAGTACCCCACCGAGAGAGACATTGGCAGATATGAGGAAAGGGTAAGTTAAGGAGAGAAGAGGGAGGTTTTGGGGAAGCGTGTGAGTGTGTGTGTGCGTTTGCGTGCATGTCTGTCTGTGTCTGTGTGCATGTGTGTATTTGTGTCAATGTCTGTGGTAGAGCAGATGTCCTGTCTGCCGTTGTCTAGCGGGGGAGTTGGAAAACATATCGCTCGTTGACAACCCATTCGCGGGAGGCCATCTCCAAACAGTGAGAGTAAGGGGAAGATACTGCGCTCCGCTGTATAATCTCATTCACACTGGGTTAATTACAATGTGTGAAAATCCTAAATTAATGTGCAAATAAGGATCTAAATATAGATGGTAGAGTACATTTACACAATTGCAGTCAAATTCATTTGCACGAACAAGTGTGCGCTTGTGCACACACACACAAACACACACACACGCACACAACCCCCCTTGGGTTGTGCCGTGGCGGAGATCTTTGTGGGCTATACTCGGCCTTGTTTCAGGATGGTAAGTTGGTGGTTGAAGATATCCCTCTAGTGGTGTGGGGGCTATGCTTTGTCAAAGTGGGTGGGGTTATATCCTTCCTGTTTGGCCCTGTCCGGGGGTATCATCGGATGGGGCCACAGTGTCTCCTGACCCCTCCTGTCTCAGCCTCCAGTATTTATGCTGCAGTAGTTTATGTGTCGGGGGGCTAGGGTCAGTTTGTTATATCTGGAGTACTTCTCCTGTCTTATCCGGTGTCCTGTGTGAATTTAAGTATGCTCTCTCTAATTCTCTCTTCCTATCTTTCTTTCTCTCTCTCGGAGGACCTGAGCCCTAGGACCATGCCTCAGGACTACCTGGCATGATGACTCCTTGCTGTCCCCAGTCCACCTGGCCGTGCTGCTGCTCCAGTTTCAACTGTTCTGCCTGCGGCTATGGAATCCTGACCTGTTCACCGGACGTGCTACCTGTCCCAAACCTGCTGTTTTCAACTCTCTAGAGACAGCAGGAGTGGTAGAGATACTCTTAATGATCGGCTATGAAAAGCCAACTGACATTTACTCCTGAGGTGCTGACTTGCTGCACCCTCCACAACTACTGTGATTATTATTGTTTGACCATGCTGGTCATTTATGAACATTTGAACATCTTGGCCATGTTCTGTTATAGTCTCCACCCGGCACAGCCAGAAGCGGACTGGTCACCCCTCATAGCCTGGTTCCTCTCTAGGTTTCTTCCTAGATTTTGGCCTTTCTAGGGAGTTTTTCCTAGCCACCGTGCTTCTACACCTGCATTGCTTGCTGTTTGGGGTTTTAGGCTGGGTTTCTGTACAGCACTTTGAGACAGCTAATGTACGAAGGCTATATAAATACATTTGATTTGATTAATACATTGTGTTTAATGAGAGATGAGAGAGAAGTTCCTCTTCATTGGCACTACTCCTCTGAGGAGATATTAAAGGAATAAATAGCTAAATCCTTTAGGTTAGTTTCACCTCTCCCTCTTCTACAAACATCACAAAGAGCTTTAAAACCAAAACCTTTCCACACCGGACTGTGTGACTGCCGTTCATGTCCTGAATCATTTTCTCTTCCAGCCAGGACCATTAATACCTAATGTTTCATTCAAGCAGGGCACCTCTCAGTTCCATCTCTTGGTAGCAACGACAAAAGTGAAATAGTCTACATATCTCTGCTGTACCGTAACCTCACATAGTATATGTAACCATGGTAACAGCCACCAAACAGCTCCCAGAGGTAGACCTGATCATTTGATGTTTTCCCAGCATGCAAAGCTAATGATGCCATTTGGCATCAGACAATGTGTCTAAATTCTTGGCTGTGATAGCTGGAATAATTGGGAGGACATTTCGGGTACTGTGAACACAAAATGATGTAGGATAGGTTTGAGGAAGAAAAGGTCTGATATCCCATTAGTGCCTTAGAGAGTGAGAGAGTGAGTGAGCGAAAGAGAGAAAGATGGAGAGAGAGAGACATGAATTATTCATGGTCCTGTAGTTCTCACACAATCCTGTCAGTCAAAGACCATCCTTCCGTAAGCTGATCTGAGATCAAATCAAATCAGTGAAATGCTTACTCACGAGCCCATTCCCAACAAAGCAGAATTAAAAAGTAAGACAAATATTTGCTAAATAAAAAAGGATATAGTAACACAATAAAAAGAATAGCGAGGCTATACACAAGGAGCACCAGTACCGAGTTAATGTGCAGGGGTACGAGGTAATTGAGGTAATATGATATGTACATGTAGGTAGGGGTAAAAGTAAAAATACTTATTTTCCACCATAATTTGCAAATAAATTCATTAAAAATCCTACAATGTGATTTCTGGATTTTTTTTCTTCTTTTCATTTTGTCTGTCATAGTTGAAGTGTACCTATGATGAAAATTACAGGCCTCTCTCATCTTTTTAAGTGGGAGAACTTGCACAATTGGTGGCTGACTAAATACTTTTTGCCCCACTGTATATATAATAAAATTACCCAATTTGGCCCGTGGGCTGCTAGTTGAGGAACCCTGGTCTAGTGAGTGTGCAGAGAGCCAGCGCAAAACAATTAAGATAAAGAAATAAATAATAAATAAATAATAAAAGCAACTAGATAAAAGTAAATTGCCTGGGTCGCCCTCAGTTCCCAGCAACGTTATCTAAATGTTGTGTAACGTTGCGTCCTCCTGACCAGAACCCCCTTTGGGTTCAGAGCTTGGGTTCATTTTATTGATCATATGTCTATGACCCAACTGATATAACATAGCATAAAACGGTAGAAAACAGTCATTACATAAAAAGTTGAACCAAATCAAATAATCGTCTCAATCCAATCAAATAACAGTTTCCCTGATTATGTGTCACAGCAAGAGCTTATCAAAACGTATCAAATCAATAGCTGTGGTCATTATGTTGGGAAAGAGAATTGAAACCAGTGGCGCACTGATTTCCCAGAGGACACAGTCTGACACACAACAGCAGCGATACAACAACAACACTTAGTTCAACTACTAACTGACTAGGTATCCCCCTTTCCCCTGAATGAACAGGACCAGTAATGCCATAATGTGGAATAGGGAGGCCCATTCAGGACCAGAGCAGTTTCTTTCTCTACGGAACACCACTGCTCCACGTTCCGCTGGGTAAACCTCGAGCGGGAATTGCTGTTCTGACATGACAGATGGTGTGGCGTTTAATTTTTTGGTTCACACTACTTTGCTTTGGTGTCGTCAAATAGAGGACTGTAATTTGGGTAAGCACTTCTCCCTCTACCCACACCATGATTGTGTGCCTGCAAACACATTGAGAGCTATTACTTTAATTAATATCACAAATATGGGAATGGGGAAGATGGTTCAGATTTTTCTGAAAAACTAGTTGGGGACATCTCCGAGTTGGTCTCTGTTTGGGTCCTCCGAAAGTCTAAAATGTTGTTTATATTTTCAACATTGAGAGATTAAGGGTCCACATTGACTCAGTCATAAAAAAAGAACCTGGGCATAGCTAAGCATCTTGTTCCGTTCGATGGAAAGAGACATACGTTTCAATGGAGCATTAGTTGGCAATATATTTTACGGTCTGTGTGTTCCTGTTCCCTAATGTTAGATTAACACTGTGCGGACAAAGCGATCATCAGCAGCTCTGACCGATAGCAAATGAACCTTGAGCGGTGAGGATACGCGCTGGATAGCTGGACAATTCCCCTCGCACACATATCTGTTCAACCTCTCACCCATACATCCAGCAGTAGTAGTTGTAATGTTACAGGGCGCTCGATACGGGTCGTAACTCACGGATAAAACAGCGATAACTTTGGCCAGACAGTTACTATCAGACGAAGCTGTAGAACACAGCTGGCGTTGCCCCTACCAGACCGGGGTTGAAATACTGTTTGAAATCATTAAATAATTTCAAATACTTTATCTGGGCTTGATTGAGCTTTTTTGGTACAATGTAACCAATATAATAGTCGCAAATGTTGCAAGCCGCGCCCATCGGGTACTTTAGGCAGGCTGAAGAAAACGCTAATAGTATTTGAAATATTTAAAATAGTATTTGAACCCAGGTCTGGTCTGTACTCTAGTAAAGCGCCTGTTGTTAATTTAGGGGAAATCTTTCCCTCGGGGTCGGCAAGCAGACTCATAACATCGTTGTTTAACACCAGTGGAACAAGGACACTGCTGCCACCAGATGATGTAACCAGAGGGGAGACTACGAGATAATGGGAATCTAAATGACACCATATTTTGTCATTGAGCGGTGGTGTGACAGTCACATTGGACACAGTGGACTTTTATAGTGGTTTCCAAGGAAACACGCTATCTAGGGGAACACTGTTGAGGAATATTTATAGATAGTGCATAGTGATAGATATCAAAGGGGTGGAATGTAATGTTTGTTGGTGTTGATCTCAATCTATCTATATCTACCAATGCTCTGTTTGAATGGTTGCGTTACATCTATCTCACAGGCCAGTGGTACCTTGATTAGGGAGGACGGGCTCTTAGTAATGGCTGGAATGGAATAAAAATAAAGGTATCAAGCACAGGGTTTCCATGGTTTCCATGTGTTTGATACCATTCCATTCACTCCATTCCAACCATTATTATGAGCCTTCCTCCCATCAGCAGCCTCCTGAGATCTATCTATGTAACCAATCTCGCTGTTCTTTTTCTTTTTGGTCAGAGTATTAGCATGTCTAGCAACCACACTGAAAAACAACTCCCAGGGGCTATTATCAACAAGCTGATTTGCATTCAGACAATATGATCTAAATAATGGGGTTCCATTTTGACCTCTGCTGTGTGTATTTTGCAGAGTGTTGAGAGTAATTGAATGGGGCATCAAACAAGGGACCTGGTGAGACTGGGTGGGTTTTTCAAAGGCCATCCCTTCCATTGTGTCACGCCCTGACCTTAGAGAGCCTTTTTATTTCTCTATTTGGTTAGGTCAGGGTGTGATTTGGGTGGGCATTCTAGTTTGTCTGTTTCTTTGTTGGCTGGGTATGGTTCCCAATCAGAGGCAGCTGTCTATCGTTGTCTCTGATTGGGAATCATACTTAAGCAGCCTTTTCCCCACATGTGTTTGTGGGTAATTATTTGTTTTCTGTGAGTGTTTGTGTGCGCCACGGTTGCGTCACGGTCGGTTTCTGTTTACCTTTTTTTTTGTGAAGGTTTCACTTTTATTAAAGATGTGGAATTACATGCACGCTGTGCCTTGGCTCATTTTTGACAGGGAGTTTGAAGACAGCGATCGTGACACATTGTGATGTAAAACATTGAGATGTAGCAGCACAAGGCATGTTGTACTCTCGGCCCGTTCAATGTTCATGTTCTCACAGAGAAAACATATTAGGATGATTTGTTTGCGGATGTTATAAAGTAACACCTCAAGTTATACTTCACATACAGATACCAACTAACACATTACAAACTATAGCCATTAAAACAAGCTATGAATAAACTTTGAGATCGACAAGCAGTGGTTCGGCTAGCTCAATTTCTCAGACCATTAAGTCTGGTGGTCCATTGAACTGGTCTGGTACAGTATATAAGGCTTGAACATACTGTTTTCCTACTATTGCCAAAAGAATCTGGTCAACTGTGGATGTGCACACAGAACAAACACAGCTTTGGATGCTGTGTTAACTAACCTCCAAACAAGCTTCGATGCCATACAATTCTCCTTCCATGGCCTCCCAACTGCAAGTAAATACAAGTAACACTAAATGCATGCTCTTCAACCAATCGCTGCCTGCACCTGCCCGCTCATCCAGCATCACTACTCTGGACGGTTCTGACTTAGAATATGTGGACAACTACAAATACCTAGGTGTTTGGTTAGACTGTAAACTCTCCTTCCAAACTCACATTAAGCATCTCCAATACAGAATTACATTTAGAATTGGCTTCCTATTTCGCAACAAAGCATCCTTCACTCATGCTGCCAAACATACCCTCGTAAAACTGACGATCCTACCGATCCTTGACTTTGGCGGTGTCATTTACAAAATAGCCTCTAACACTCTACTCAGCAAATTGAATGCAGTCTATCACAGTGCCATCCGTTTTGTCACCATAGCCCCATATACTACCCACCACTGCAACCTGTATGCTCTCGTTGGCTGGCCCCTCGCTTCATATTCGTCACCAAATCCACTGGCTCCAGGTCATCTATAAGTCTTTGCTAGGTGAATCCCCGCCTTATCTCAGCTCACTGGTCACCATAGCAGCACCAACCCGTAGCATGCCCTCCAGCAGGTGTATTTCACTGGTCACCCCCAAAGCCAATTCCCCGATTGGCCGCCTTTCCTTCCAGTTCTCTGCTGCCAATGACTGGAATGAACTGCAAAAATCACTGAAGCTGGAGACTCATATCTCCCTCACTAACTTTAAGCACCAGCTGTCAGAGCAGCTCACAGGTCACTGCACCTGTACATAGCCCATCTGTAAATAGCCCATCCAACTACCTCATCCCCATAGTGTTATTTATTTATTTCTCTCCTTTGCACCCCATTATATCTACTTGCACATTCATCTTCTGCACATCTATCACTCCAGTGTTTAATTGCTATATTGTAATTACTTCGCCACTATGGCCTATTTATTGCCTTACGTCCCTTATCCTACCTCATTTGCACACACAGTATATATACTTTTTCTATTGTATTATTGACTGTATGTTTTGTTTATTCCATGTGTAACTCTGTGTTGTTGTTTGTGTCGCACTGCTTTGCTTTATCTTGGCCGGGTCGCAGTTGTAAATGAGAACTTGTTTTCAACTAGCCTACCTGGTTAAATAAAGGTGAAATAAATACATCAAATAAAATAACTAGAATGAGAGTCTATTTCTATGGGTTTGCAGCTGTAGTTTGATGTAGCTTATTGTGCATTGCACTGTGGTGTCCAGTCTGCAAACTATGTTAATAAAGATGTAACTTGATGATGTGATCAACCCTAGAGCAGCAGAGGGAGACTCTCTCTGACTGGTCCACTGGCAAAAGACTGTGGATGTGTCTAATGTGCCTTATTTCTGACTGTAAAACCAGTGGACCTAGCATGAATGAATGAATGAATTAGCTTGAAAGACCATGGCATATTGACAGCACACACATGCGCTATCGCACACACACATACGCACGCACACACGCACACACACACACGCACACAGGTCAGACCATAATAAGTGATGTAAAGATTACATTAAGAGAACTCAACAATCAGCCTTTCTCTGGACAGCTAACGAAGCCACAGCACATCTGTGATGGAACACAGGCTCTCTGTAATGTGTTGCACTAGGAACCGCTCGATACGTTACACAGAGGGGTAGTGTCTACACACAACACAATGTTAAACTGTTATGATGCAGTGACTAGAGAAAGCTACCCTTTTCATCTGAGGTCATTATATGGGTGAATGTTGTCCACATACAGTCTTGTTCTGTACTAAATTACAGTGAGGAGAACAGTACAGGGGGATGTCCTTAAACAGAACATTTGCAGACCATCACACTTCACTTATAAACTGCATTTAAACGTCAATTAGGTTTTTTAAATGTATTTTTTTATCAGGAACATAATGTGGTCAGTCCTCCTGACAGAGCTCCTGGGCACCCTTGGTGAGTCTGGGGTCCTCTCTGGGAGATGGATGGCTGTGATGTTGGTCTAAGACAGCCTGGTGAACACTTCCCTCCAGCAGCAGCAGCAGGCCAGGCTTGGTGCTGGCCTTATAAGGCAGTGGAGGGGTGATGTTCTTCTTGTTGCTGTTTCATCATTACTCAGACACACAGAACAAAGCTGGGAGCTGGAGCAGCTAGTGATTCAGCTACACAGGCCCACTAACTAACAGAGAAGATGGGACCAATACAGTAAACAAGCGAAAACGAACGATGAACCAGCATGTGCGTAAACACACTGCTATGTGTGTGCGCCAGAAATGACATTCCTGGATACGGATAGACATTTGCAATTGAATATAGTAGTTCCGGGAGGTAGTGTGTTCCTTGCTTGTTTGAGTATCAGTAATTAGCTACTGAAGTTGATACAAATACTTTGTTAACAAAAACAAAGGGGAATAGTCATTGTTACCCCAGGTAAGGTTGTGAGCCTTATCTACAGCTCTCTCCATAGAGCCCCATAGTGCAGACCCTGGCAGTAAGTCACACTGTCTGCCACTCTAAAACCTTTCATCTTCACAATGGCTTCACGTGGGCAGCTTGATGGGAACATGATGGTACATACTAGACAGGATGGAGGGAGGTCAGTGTGTTGAGGGGGAGACAGAGAACGCAGCCACCACCCCCATTACCTGATAATCCTGAAGGACGCTTGTGTTATATGCAGATGTGGAAGGTGGGGAGTGGAGAGTGGAGAGCAGACTGCGGAGGACTGATTAAAGACAGTCAAAAGAAAGGGAGGGAGGGAGGGTAGTGGCGAAAGAGCACAGCTATTTTCCCCTACCCTTGCACTGCAGCAGCTCTCCCAGGAGAGGTGTGTTGACAACAAAGGGTAGAGCAGAAGGAAGGAGCGAGGAAAGAGGGAATGCTGAGGATAGAAGGAGTACACTGTACTGTACATATTGCTAGCCCACACAGCAGGTGCTGTACTCATAAAGCATCTCAGAGTAGGAGAGGGGGGAGGGTACAGAAATCAAATAATTTGATAGTGGTATGTTTATACCACGCACAGCAGGATAGCATGGGCTTGTGAAAACCCCATAATAAGCCCCTGATGATGAGTGAATGGGTGGCCAGTCTGATGAGTAGACACACACATGCTCAGTGTCTGTCTGTCTGAACAGATTTCACAGTCAGCACTGATGTCACAGTTTCAGCCCTCCTCCTCTTCGGAGCACCATGTCTGTCTGGAGGAAAGATGCTCTTTTGTGGCTCCTCTCTCTCACTCTCTCTCTCTTTCTCTCTCTCTATGTCAGTGAGCTGTGTTCCTTCTGTCTCTCTGTACTGTTGGGCTCAGCAGGGGTGGAGGAACTCACCTGGCAACTCGCTGCACTAGTCCACATTGCCATGGCAACCTCATGGCCTGGCATTCACCGAGTTGGCAGTGAAGAGGAGAGAAAGAGAGAAACATAACATCAACAAAGCACTTACATTATTTTGCAAGCCTTAAACTGCATCAGTTATTCAAAAGGACAGGTTTCATTTCAGTTTCTTACCAGCGTTTTCAGAATACATGGTTTATGTGGGCTCACATAATGAAATAAAATCCATAGTTGAGTCAACAGACACTTGAAAGAACAATAATTTTTCTGCCAATTGTCCTTTTACAGTAATTGCGTTATGGACATCATCTCTTGCTGTCATTGCCAAGTGCCAACTAATCCACTAGGGCGGCAGGTAGCCTAGCAGTTAAGAGTGTTGGGCCAGTAACTGAAAGTTCACTGGTTTGAATCCCCGAGCTGACTAGGTGAAAAATCTGTTGATTTGCCCTTGAACAAGACACTCAACCCTAATTGCTCTGTTAAATTACGTAAAAGTACCTCTTTATTAGAGTATTTGTCCATTTGAGTTCCCCCAATGCATTATATAACAAGTTGTTCTGTCGATAGAACATTGGCTTTGTATCCATTAATTACAAACACCATTAAAGATTATTGTTTCAATTTATTACCAAATGAATACAGCATTATAACAATTATTACATATTGAGCCTTGAAAGCATTTTGTCAGTCTGGTCTACTCTTCCACACAGGATAAACAATGTTTTTATCCTCTCAATTTCACTCAATCACCACTCCTGCCCTGTCCTCTATCTCTACCAATAGATTAAAGTACCAGGGAATTGTTTTCATTGTATTTGGTATTTGTTATTTTATTAGGATTCCTATTAGCTGTTGCAAAAGCAGCAGCTACTCTTCCTGGGGTCCACACAAAACATGAAACATGACGCAATACAGAACATTTATAGACAATAAAAAATTGTTAAAGGCACACGTTGCCTGCATGCCAATACATACACACAAACTATCTTGGTCAAATAGGAGAGAGGCATTGTGTCGTGAGGTGTTGCTTTATCTGTTTGTTTTTTTTAAACCAGGTTTGCTTTTATTTGAGCTGATCTGGGATGGAACGGAATTCCATGCAATAATGTCTCTTTATATGTCACACCCTGACCTTAGAAAGCTTTTCATTCTCTATGTTGGTTAGGTCGGGGTGTGACTAGGGTGGGTGATCTAGGTGATTTATATTTCTATGTTGGCCTGGTATGGTTCCCAATCAGAGGCAGCTGTTTATCGTTGTCTCTGATTTTGGATCATATTTAGGCAGCCATTTCCCCTTTGTGTTTTGTGGGATCTTGTTTTTGTGTAATTGCCTGTGAGCATTATTATAGCGTCACGGTTTTGACATTTTATTTTTAAGTTTTCTATTCTAAAATAAAGGATGGAAACATCACGCTGCATCTTGGTCTACTCCTTATGACGAACGTGACATTATAATACGGCATGTTTTCTTGAATTTGTTCTGGATCGGTGGCATATCTGGTGGGGTAAGTCTGTGAGTCAAAGCTGTGTGTAAGTTGACTATGCAAACAATTTGGGAAATTCAACACATTGTTTCTTGTAAAAAAGAAGTGATGCAGTCAGTATCCAACTCTTAGCCTAGAGAGACTGGCATGCATAATATTTATATCAGCCCTCTGATTACAATGAAAAGCAAGATGTGCTGCTCTGTTCTGGGCCAGCCTCAGCTTAACTAGGTCTTTCCTGTCAGTACTCGACCACACGACTAGATAATAATCAAGATAAGACAAAACTAAAGCCTGCAGGACTTGCTTTGTGGAGTGTGGTGTCAAAAAAGCAGAACATCTCTTTATCACAGACAGACCTCTCCTTATCTTTACAATCATTTAATCTATATGTTCATTGCTGGTCGTGTAGAATAAAACATGACTTTCTAAAGCACTTATCAGTCTCTTTTTCAGCTGACAATTCTTGTTCTTCACAAACACAAAGGCAGAGTCCGCAGAGGAGACCTTCAACTACGAAAAGCTACAATACCCCCTCTTCATCAAGGTACTACATCCTGACAGCAGTGCGCTGCAGTGGGAATTGTGGGTGGAAGTTAGTACAGGCAAAGATTAAGATTATTATTTTGACAAGAGAGTTTAGTGACCGCTCTAACAATGGAAATGCATGTCCTCAAAGAAGGCAGGCAGGTGGAGCAAATTAGCAGTGACATTTTCTGTTGACTGAATTTGACACTGTCATTGA
Organism: Oncorhynchus tshawytscha; assembly: GCF_018296145.1. Taxonomy (NCBI): domain Eukaryota; kingdom Metazoa; phylum Chordata; class Actinopteri; order Salmoniformes; family Salmonidae; genus Oncorhynchus; species Oncorhynchus tshawytscha. The sequence goes on along the minus strand of NC_056450.1, from coordinate 22,427,741 downwards.
CCTCCATACAAAAATTCCTCATTTAGTGGTCTTATTTTCGTGGACAGAATTTGGGCAGGTTAAACCATCTCACTTCGCCTCTTCCTCTCTGCTACAGGGTCAGAGTCGTTCATCTCCTGATGGTGTACAGATGTGTTCCAGTTTCTCCCTCCCCAGGTAAAGCTTTTAACCACCACAGGCCCAAATCATTTACATTTGACATTTTACTCATTTAGCAGATACTCTTATCCAGAGAGACTTACAATTAATAAAGGAACTTACAATTGGTAAGATCAGAAACCCATTCAGCTGTGCGGAAGACAAAAGACAGAAACATCACAAGCACTACAAATTGCCCTATCCAGTCCCCTGTACAGAGAACTGGATAGATTGAATGGATTCATTTGGACCATCCCTGCGGAGAGTAAAATACGCACACACACGCCAACACACACACATACAACAGCTAAATTACTCTCTAAACAACTCAAAGCTAAAGGGACAATCTGCAGTTTGAACTACAAAAAGCGGACACCCCGCCACTGATTAACCCTTGTGTAGTCTTAACATTCTGTATACTCCTCTTGTCCTAAGGGTCAAAAATGACCCGCCTTCACTAAACCCCTAAAATAAAGCATCTTAATTGAATTTTAAACCCCAAATCTATTTTGCATGAAGAAACAACCTGTCATTCATCACAAACTTTGTGAATATCTGTGCTTTCCCTCTTCACAATGCAGAAAGAATTTAATCAGTGGACACCACTCGTTTGTATTACAACACACCTGTCATAATTGTTTTCTTTACTAAAGTAGAGGTTATTATTATTGCTAAAGGTACTGCATAGGTGTAAACATTTTATTTTTTTAGCAAGAGATATCACTTATATAGCCTAAGAAAGTAGCAGAAATGTGCAGAAAGTAGTTTTGAATGCATTTCATTGAAGGGAAACAAGTCTTGAACTTTTTTGGCAACATAGTGATATATTCTTATACTGTACAATGAGGAATTCCAACTACAAAATATTAGTCTTCTCCTATTTTTTTTTAACCATTTGCCCACACACAAAGTGTATAAACAACAACAATAAGATAATAGATACAAAACAAAAATGTGAAGAACATAAATCAATCAACTCTAATTAGCACATGTAGGACAGTATGTAAATGTGTGTGCATGGACTTTGCAGATGTATTTCTCATGCGCAGTGTATATTATTTGTCTCACAGTCCTTCTTTGGGGGGCAGAATTGGCATCTCCTCCTCTTGCCTGCTGCAGCCTCAGGTGCATCAGGACAAGATTCAGACCCCTGAACAGCTTTCACAAGCGCTGCAGTGTGGGGTTACAAGTGCCTTTCCCAGCTGCTCCAGGAACACCCTCTTGTTCCTCTTATCAGGCATCCAGGTAGGGTTGGTCTTGTTCCATATCACAAAGGCATTGTATGAGGACACATCAATGATGTTATTGAAGATGACCAGGGGCCAGCGGGCAGTCATCCTCCTGCAGCTGTAAGTTCTAATCACCTTCTTCAGGTTGTCCATGCCTCCTTTGTTGTGGTTGTAGTCCAGGATGATGGCTGGCTTCATGTCCTCACAATCACTGATCTCAGCTGTTTTGTGCATTGTGCTCAGGAGGACCACATTCTTGTTCCTCTTTGGGAGGTAAGAAACTAGAGTGGTGGTGAGGGTGAAGGTAAACTTTGATGAGAAGGCCTCCCCCCTTGTTGCGAGGAGTGCAGGGGGGAGCTCAGACTTGTTCTTTCTAACTGTGTCAGCCATGGTGATCTTCCTCTTCAGGAGCTGCTGGCTGAGTTAAATCAGTAGCACACATGATCTCAATTTCTCAGTGTGTGTAAATTATTTTTGGACTGCCAGGTCAAAAATGACCCTAAGACAATCTTTGTACGCTGGTGGTGTACAGCTTTCATGGAAATATGAACAATGGCGATGTTTCACTTTTTCTAATGTTGGGGTCACTCTAGGAAATGTCATCACATTTCAAGTTGAAAAAATATGTTTTAGGGGGTTTTCTCTGCTGTTAAACGTAGTGGCGGATCATTGTTTAGGTTTTGGCCTTTCTAGGGAGTTTTTCCTAGCCACCGTGCTTCTACACCTGCATTGCTTGCTGTTTGGGGTTTTAGGCTGGGTTTCTGTACAGCACTTTGAGATATCAGCTGATGTACGAAGGGCTATATAAATAAATTTGATTTCATTGTTTACCCTTAAGACAACACAAGGGTTAAGTAAACAGCTGAGGGCTAGAAAAATGGAACCAATCGCAAACTCAAGGACATAACTATGGATACAAGGAATAGCCATCCAGGATATACAAATTATAGTTTTAAACTTGGAGTAAAACAACTTCTATTTTGGGTTCTGATGGGTACGACAGTTGAACTAAGCTCATCGGTCATCTAGAAATAATGTTATTCAGGAATCAGTGGGTATTTGTCATGAATTAAAGTCTAAAAATGGATGTAGCAACAGCAAATTGCCCCTTTAACTGCAATATCATTCCACCTGTTTTACCGAGTAAGATAATTACCCACTCAACCCATTTCCTCACTTTTCCACCTAGGTGAGAGAAATAGATACAGCATAAAGAGACCTACACATGTGAGACCTACACTCATACACAAACACACACCCTGTTACTCGCCCCGTGCTAGATCAGGTGGTAATTCTGTACAATGGAAAACAAAACCCCACTGAACTGTATCTGTGGTGATCAAACAATATGCGCTGTTCTCTGCAAACCATGGAGAAGATACTGTGATATTGTTGTGTCGAAACAATTTATCAGAAGGTGGATGCAGTGAAAAAATCAGAAGCATCTCAACAAGCAACCTGGAGTAGAGCAGTACATGAACACTTGTATGAGTCAGAGGGGCTGGAGGACAGTGAACAAATAAATCAATGGAAGAAGAGGAGACAGATGCTGAGAAAGAGCAGGAGCTTGAGCAGAGTACACTACACTCCTTCAGGTGGCTCATCTTCAGTCTTACTGAGGACCAGGACTGAACGTTAGCTGAAGGTCTACTAACCTCCAACTATAGGGAAGGGCTATTCAACAGCTTTACATTTTACCTCATATTCTCTTAACAGTTACTAGAACCATAGAGACACACATTAGTTTATGTACACTATATATACAAACGCATGTGGACACACTGTGAAATGAGTGGATTTGGCTAGTTCAGCCACACCCGTTGCTGACAGGTGAATAAGGATGGATGCCACCTTTCCAACAAGACAGTTTCTGCCCTGCTAGAGCTGCCCTGGTCAACTGTAAGCACTATTATTGTAAAGTGGAAATGTCTAGGGGCAACAACGGCTCAGCCGTGAAATGATAGGCCACACAAGCTCACAGAACGGGACCACTGAGTGCTGAAGCACGTATCGCGTAAAAATCGTCTGTCCTCGGTTGCAACACTCACTACCGAGTTCCAAACTGCCTCTAGAAGCAACGTCAGCATAAGAACTGTTTGTCAGGAGCATCATGAAATGGGTTTCCATGGCCGAGCAGCCACACACAAGGCTAAGATCACCATGCGCAATACCAAGCATTGGCTGGAGTTGTGTAAAGCTCACCGCCATTGGACTCTGTAGTAGTGGAAACGCGTTCTCTGCAGTGATGAATCACGCTTTACCGTCTGGCAATCCGATGGACGAATCTGGGTTTAGCGAAAGCCAGGAGAACACTACCTGCCGAATGCATAATGTCAACTGTAAAGTTTGGTGGAGGAGGAATAATTGTCTGGGGCTGTTTTTCATGGTTCGGGCTAGAACCTTAGTTCCACTGAAGGGAAATCTTAATGCTACAGCATACAATGACACTAGACAATGCTGTGCTTCCAACTTTGTGGCAACAGTTTGGGGAAGGCTTTTTCAGCATGAGTTTATGTATCAGTTGTTGAATCTTGTTATGTTCATACAAATATTTATACATGTTAAGGTTGCTGAAAATAAATGCAGTTTACAGTGAGAGAACATTTCTTTTTTTGCTGAGTTTATTTAGCAGATGTTATTGTGGGTGTCAATGTATATTGTCCGGTTCTGATCTTTCTGACTTGTTCAGCAGTCTGTCTTGGGGGTAGAAGCTGTTTAGGAGCCTTTTGGTACAGTTTGCAATGCGGTAGCAGAGAACAGTCTAACAGTCTATAACTTGGGTGACTGGAGTCTCTGACAATTTTATGGGCTTTCCTCTGACACCGTCTATTATATAGGTCCTGGATGGCAGGAAGCTTGGCCCCAGTGATGTACTGGGCCATTCGCACTACCCTCTGTTGTGCCTTACGGCCAGATGCTGAGCGGTTGCCATACCATGCGGTGATGTAACCGGTCAGGATGTTCTCGATGGTGCAGCTGTAGAACCTTTTGAGGATCTGGGGGCCCATGCCAAATCTTTTCAGTCTCCTGAGGGGGAAAAGGTTTTGTCGTGCCATCTTCAAAACTGTCTTGGTGTGTTTGGACAATGATCGTTCGAACTGAACCAGTGACTGCCTCTGATGTAGACGTGGCAGACCCCTGTGTTGTCGTGGAGGCTACATCGAGGACCACACTCGTCGGTATCAGACAGATGCAGCCACTCTGGCGACTGCGTTTTCCTTTCTTATATAATCTAGCACACTGTATTTTCCTTCCTTTTTAGAGCACATAGGCCTAATAAAATACTTCAAATGTTAGGCTAACCGTGTCTCTGTCACTCCCTGACCATAGAGAGCTGTTTATTCTCTATGTTGGTTAGGGCGTGACAGTGACTAGGGTGGTTTATCTAGGTGAATTATATATCTATGTTGGCCTGGTATGGTCCCCAATCAGAGGCAGCTGTTTATCGTTGTCTCTGATTGGGGATCATATTTAGGTAGCCATTTCCCCATTGTGCTTTGTGGGATCTTGTCTAGGTGTAGTTGCCTGTGAGCACTACATTGAGTTTCACGTTTAGTTTGGTCGCTTTATTGTTTTTGTTAAGTTTCTCTTCCAAAATAGGATGGAAACATACCACGCTGCATCTTGGTCCACTCCTTATAATGATCGTGACAGTCTCTCTCTCTGTCTGTGTGGTGACTTAAAGAAGAGTAAAATGAAGGCCTCAACATCTTAATGAATTTATCTGAACTATCTGAATTTCTGTTGGTGTCCATTTTGAAAGTGCTGAACAAAGGCCTACATCGCCGCAGCTCGTTTGCTTGCATTTAAATGTAATGTTTGTGTATAGTTAACTCAAAACTCATGTCGGCATTTGTTATTATCGAGTTACACAAATCCACAAGGAGTCAGTAGAAGCCATATTTATTTAAGTAAGTCAGCCACCTCATCTATGGTTTTTAAAAAGGCATAAAATGAGGATGATTGAATTTTTTCGCTGGCAGATGAGGCTCCGCTCAAAGCCAGGTGCATCGGTGGTAAGGATTCACTTCATGGTGCTGAAAAGAAAGCTCTGCAGTTGGGACAACTTTATGTTGACCCTAACTATTTGCGTGCACGGTTTGTCACCATTACATTAATTACACTATATTATTTAGTGTTGTGTTGTGTAGTGGCTTTGCTGACATGCATCTAAAAAAAAAATGGTTTGCCCCACCAAGATTTACATGCTAAAATCACCACTGGAGAAGGTACTACTCCGTTTCAACTGTTATGGGCAGCCTAGCTGTGTGGAGGAGAAGGTACTGCTCCGTTTCAACTGTTATGGGCAGCCTAGCTGTGTGGCGGACAAGGTACTGCTCCGTTTCAACCGTTATGGGCAGCCTAGCTGTGTGGCGGAGAAGGTACTGCTCCGTTTCAACCGTTATGGGCAGCCTAGCTGTGTGGAGGAGAAGGTACTGCTCCGTTTCAACCGTTATGGGCAGCCTAGCTGTGTGGAGGAGAAGGTACTGCTCCGTTTCAACCGTTATGGGCAGCCTAGCTGTGTGGAGGAGAAGGTACTGCTCCGTTTCAACTGTTATGGGCAGCCTAGCTGTGTGGAGGAGAAGGTACTGCTCCGTTTCAGTTATGGGCAGCCTAGCTGTGTGGCGGAGAAGGTACTGCTCCGTTTCAACCGTTATGGGCAGCCTAGCTGTGTGGAGTGCTCCGTTTCAACCGTTATGGGCAGCCTAGCTGTGTGGAGAGAAGGTACTGCTCCGTTTCAACCGTTATGGGCAGCCTAGCTGTGTGGCGGAGAAGGTACTGCTCCGTTTCAACCGTTATGGGCAGCCTAGCTGTGTGGAGGAGAAGGTACTGCTCCGTTTCAACCGTTATGGGCAGCCTAGCTGTGTGGAGGAGAAGGCTTTTTTGTTTCCTTTAGTGTCCTTGCATCAACAGCCTTTGAAATGTTTGAATCCTTATGATGAAATGGGATTTCTGGATTCAAATTAACTATTTAAAGTGTGTGTGTGTGTGTGTGTGTGAGAGTGTTTGTACACACGTCACATGTCAAAGGGAAACTAATTAAGCGAGGTCACTCACTCAATATTGAGCAAGTAAGATTATTGTAACAATATTTCTGTGAACAAATGTATTGTGTACCCAGTATTCCCTTACCAGGGGCAGGAGTTTAGGATAAATAGAACTTGGTGTGGGTCTTCTCTGGTGGTTATAATTCCAGCAGCATCAGCATATGTTCCTCCACCAGCATCCATTATTCATGCAGTATATCTACAACTACTCCAACACCTGACTCCCACCGCTTTATCACTTATCTTCACAACGCTGTTTCTCAGGAAACATATATAATAAACATAGCTGAGGGTTGTGTCCAAAATGCCACCATGTTCCCTATGTAATGCCCTCATTTTGACTAGAGCCCTATGTGTCTTGGTCAAGAGTACTGCACTAAATAGAATAGGGTGCCATTTGGGATGCAGACGAGAAGTGAGTGAACCTCTTCAGATGATTAAAAGGGATGTAAGGTCCTGGGGCAGACGGAAGGGGACACTGAGGTGTCCCAGTAATGACTTTTTAATTGCATTTGTCCCCTGAGGAACACCCATCCACACCACAGGGGAATAGTTTAACTTTAACCCCATACACACATATCCACCCTTCATGCATCAGGGCACAGGGGGAAGGGCGAGCTCAACTTTAGCAATGTCTGGTTTTTCCTGATTTAATTCCAGTGTGGATACAATCTAGGTTTTACTTGTGAGTAAACACTAGCGTGAACTAGCGCAATTCCCAACATATGCACGCACTCTCTGTCTCTCAAACACGGACTCTCACACTCTCTCAAACACGCATGCATTCACACTCTCAAACACGCAGGCACTCTCACACTCTCAAACATGCCCACACTCTCACACACGCAGGCACTCTCACACTCTCAAACACACTCACACTCTCAAACACACTCACACTCTCAAACACGCTCACACTCACACTCTCAAACACACTCACACTCTCAAACACACTCACACTCACACTCAAACACACTCACACTCACACTCTCAAACACGCACACACTCACACTCTCAAACACGCAGACACTCTCACACTCTCAAACACGCACACACTCACACTCTCAAACACGCAGGCACTCTCACACTCTCAAACATGCCCACACTCTCACACAGGCACTCTCACACTCTCAAACACACTCACACTCTCAAACACACTCACACTCTCAAACACGCTCACACTCACACTCTCAAACACGCACACACTCGCACTCTCAAACACACTCACACTCACACTCTCAAACACACTCACACTCACACTCTCAAACACTAATACACTGGTTCAAACACGCAAACACTCTCACACTCTCAAACACGCACACACTCACACTCTCAAACACTACACACTTCCCACTCTCAAACACGCACACACTCACACTCAAACACGCAGACACTTATCACACTGATGTAGTACTCAAACACGCACACACTCACACTGACAAACACGCGAGACACTCTGACACTCTCAAACACGCTAGGCACTCTGGGTCTCAAACACGCACAATGGACTCACACTGGCTGAAACACACTCACTCCAGCCAAACATGCACACACTCTCCCACTCTCAAACACGCAGGCACTAATAAGGTGGTTGATGTTGCTGTGTCATCAGCTTAGCAAATGAGCTCTCCTACTTTTTTAGCTCTAGGAGCCTTGTACTGCTGAACTACACATGACCTTTATGCCTAGCCATCATTTTCTTGCAGTGGTTATGATATGAACTTATTATCCATGTGCTGTGCCTGATGTAGTACATTTGCATTAAAAAACACTTGGTCTATTCTAGAAAAACACCGTATTTTTTTCCACTGGCAATGACACAATGACACATACAGCGAGTCCTGGCTGACATCTCAAACTTCTTGGACTAGGCAGGTCTGGGTGCAGGTCAGCTTTAAATGGAGGTCTACGCTGGCTGAAATGGCAGGTCACTCCAGCCAGCCAGTCACCTCAGTCCACTGGACAATCTGTCCACACAAAGCAAGGCCCAGACTCTGTCACAACAGGCTCCTTCCAAAGTGCTGATTTGTTCTGGTTATTTCTGAAGTAGGTGAGAGAGAGAGAGAGAGAGAGAATCATTGTGATGACAGATGGGTTATTGTGTGGAGACGAGGCTTTAAATTCCTCCATTTGTTCCTCTATCTGATCTGTAATTACATGGATTTACTCAGTATGAACCCACGCTCACATTGTAGATGGAAATACACTGCTCAAAAAAATAAAGGGAACACTTAAAGGTGTTCTGCAGGTGGTGACCACTTCTCAGTTCCTATGCTTCCTGGCTGATGTTTTGGTCACTTTTGAATGCTGGCGGTGCTTTCACTCTAGTGGTAGCATGAGACGGAGTCTACAACCCACACAAGTGTCTCAGGTAGTGTAGCTCATCCAGGATGGCACATCAATGCGAGCTGTGGCAAGAAGGTTTGCTGTGTCTGTCAGCGTAGTGTCCAGAGCATGGAGGCGCCACCAGGAGACAGGCCAGTACATCAGGAGACGTGGAGGAGGCCGTAGGAGGGCAACAACCCAGCAGCAGGACCGCTACCTATGCCTTTGTGCAAGGAGGAGCAGGAGGAGCACTGCCAGAGCCCTGCAAAATGACCTCCAGCAGGCCACAAATGTGTCTGCTCAAACGGTCAGAAACAGACTCCATGAGGGTGGTATGAGGGCCCGACGTCCACAGGTGGGGGTTGTGCTTACAGCCCAACACCGTGCAGGACGTTTGGCATTTGCCAGAGAACACCAAGATTGGCAAATTCGCCACTGGCGCCCTGTGCTCTTCACAGATGAAAGCAGGTTCACACTGAGCACATGTGACAGACGTGACAGAGTCTGGAGACAACGTGGAGAACGTTCTGCTGCCTGCAACATCCTCCAGCATGACCGGTTTGGCGGTGGGTCAGTCATGGTGTGGGGTGGCATTTCTTTGGGGGGGCCGCACAGCCCTCCATGTGCTCGCCAGAGGTAGCCTGACTGCCATTAGGTACTGAGATGAGATCCTCAGACCCCTTGTGAGACCATATGTTGGTGCGGTTGGCCCTGGGTTCCTCCTTATGCAAGACAATGCTAGACCTCATGTGGCTGGAGTCTGTCGGCAGTTCATGCAAGAGGAAGGCATTGATGCTATGGACTGCCCGTTCCCCAGACCTGAATCCAATTGAGCACATCTGGGACATCATGTCTCGCTCCATCCACCAACGCCACGTTGCACCACAGACTGTCCAGGAGTTGGCGGATGCTTTAGTCCAGGTCTGGGAGGAGATCCCCCCAGGAGACCATCCGCCACCTCATCAGGAGCATGCCCAGGCGTTGTAGGGAGGTCATACAGACACGTGGAGGCCACACACACTACTGAGCCTAATTTTGACTTGTTTTAAGGACATTACATCAAAGTTGGATCCGCCTGTAGTGTGGTTTTCCACTTTAATTTTGAGTGTGACTCCAAATCCAGACCTCCATGTGTTGATACATTTGATTTCCATTGATAATTTTTGTGTGATTTTGTTGTCAGCAGATTCAACTATGTAAAGAAAAAAGTATTTAATAAGAATATTTCATTCATTCAGATCTAGGATGTGTTATTTTAGTGTTCCCTTTATTTTTTTGAGCAGTGTATAATACATCAGCTAGACAGAGGGAGAGACAGACTGACAGCATAGCTAGGTAGATGGAGTGAGTGGGGAAAAGTAGGAGAGGTAGAAGAGGGGAAAGGTAGAAGAGGTAGAAACAGAAGTACAAACAGAGACTCAAATCCCCCTGGACCAGAGCACACAGCCCAGGGAGGAGTGATGGAGGAGAAGAGGGACTTGGGAATGGGAACGGTTACTGGCTGTTACTGGCTAGTTCTCCCTTTCCCTTTCTCTGTCTCCCCTCCTTCCTCAAGCCTCAGGAGCTGGAATCCCCAACCTGAATGGACTGTGTCACATGGAAGGGGACTTTCAGGGGAAAATCCAATAAGGTGCTAGAGTAGATTGACCAGGCCAGGATAAAGGCTGAGTCAAGCATGTCTCTTTCTCGATCTGTTACTTATTGCCTACCCTTTGTTTCTCTCTTTCTCCCTCTTTCTAGTCACTCCTCCCTTCCACTGCCTGTCTTCATCCACAGTACATCCTCATATCCTCTGGTTTTGCACTGCTCTGTTACCTTCTCTCTCCCTTCCTGTCACCTTCTCTCTCCCTTCCTGTCACCTTCTCTCTGCCTTCCTCTGTCACCTTCTCGCTCCCTTCCCCCTCCCTGCTCTCTGAAGCCTCTAGAACCCTCTCTTCCTCCTGTCCAGTCTCCTGTTGTCACGGTCAACCCACTGCATGCATAAACAACAACGGCCTGCCTTTCCACTGCACATTATGCTCACAAGGGTCAAGCGGCTGGACAGCTGGGCCAACACGCCCAACCAGTGCACCCTGGGTACTCCCAGGGCTGTCCCCTCATCCTGCCTGCCTGCCACCCCCAGACGGACCCCATCAACAGGCCATGGTGGGGGACTGACACACCCTGCTCTAGTCTTAAAATTACACATGTATGGGCAACACACACACGCAAGTACAGAAACACACAGAGACACGAACGTCCGCACACTCACACCGTGAGACTGAGTGTCCTATGATTTAAATCCTGTCTCAGGGGAGCTGCCCTTCCTACCCAGACTACAGCACAGACAAGACCAGCCTCTTCCCATTAAAGAAACTGCAAGTTGGCCGTTTGACTGGCTGGCCAGGGTCTACTATTACTGACCTGAATAGGCTGTATCTATCACCAGAGGAGGGTTGAGAAGATGAACCTACGGATGAATGGATCAATCTGAATCTGTGTCCAAAATTGCACCCTATTCCCTATATAGTGCACTACTTTTGACTAGAGCCATATCGGTCCTGGTCAAAAGTAGTGCACTATATAGGGAATAGTGTGCCATTTCAGATGCAAGCCTGGGGGTGCTCAGGTTTTATGTGTGGAGGGAATGCTAAAAAGAGGACAAAGCATAGAGGCACATACCGTAGGTCCCATATTGTGAACTAGCTAGGTATGGATTTTGGTGACCTGGACATACAATAACCTGACACATCATGTGGTCTCCCAGCCACTCTCTCTCACACACACACCTCACCAAAACACGAGGACAAACCCCTTTGCTTCACCTGTCTCATTGATGAACGACCACAGCGTCATTAGGGCTGTTCATGTCCCTGAGCAAAACTGAGCTGGAAGAAGGGAGCCGGATATATATAATGAACACATGCTGCTGGACATGAATACAATGAATACATACAGTCCAGCGTCACCAGCCTCTACCCCAAAACCAATAACAACTTCATCAATTATTCAGTCCCAGACATCCCCATGGCCAGCAAATGGTTCATGTTACTGATCAACATCATACAAGTGCGTATCAATTTCCTATACTAGATAAGCATGTATTTCATTATATAGACTCAATAGAATTTGAAAAATCTATATAGTCATAGCTAGAGTTCAGTGGAGGCTACTTAGAGAACGGCTCACAATAAAGGCTGGGATGGAGCAAATGGAATGGTATCAAACACATGGAAACCACATGTATTTGATAGCATTCCACTTATTGCACTCCAGACAATACAAGCCTGTCCTCCAAGCCAACCTCCTGTGGAGTATACCCTCTCTCCAGTCTACACACCATGACAAAGGATACTACTCTAGTTACTAAATCTTATCTATGCTCGATCACTGCCATCTTGAGGGTGGTGCTGGTTCCACTTAAACAGAAGGCAGGTTCCATTCTAGGAGAAATCAATCAGTGAGTAGAACACAATGAAGAGGGAGTGGATCATTCATATATTTATTAATCTTCAACTCTACAGGATACTGGCTGGTGGCTTCCAGTTAAATAGGCAGTGGATGAAACAGAGCATGAACAAACAATACAAAACAATAACGATTCAGCTACATCTCAATTATATAAGCAAGCCAGACAGCACACACAGAATTACTTAATTTACAGCAGTAGCATATCCTTCAATACATTCACACTTTCCAATATTAGACTATTTTATGATTTAGTCAAATGACCAGAAAAATGGATGCGACACAAAAAAACAGGGAAAGATTAAGGACTGGTTTACTCATCTTATGTATCCAAGTGATCTTGAAAAAATAATGGCAATTATTGCAGACAAATGTCAATTATCGACAAGATGAAGAAGCCCCCAGTCAGCGTAGCATAAAGCAGTAAGGCTGATTAGGGCAGTATGGTGTCAGTATTATTCCTGTCTCCTACCTAGAGTATTCTGATTCAGGAACTAAATATACCATTATTACATCAACTCATGTCATGTTCAGTCAGATACTATATAGCAGACTCGTCTTTGTATCTGTGCCATTATAGCGTTTGTGACAGCACGGGCAGTGCCATAGAGGCTATTTCCATTTCAAAGTAGTCAATTTTCTTCTTCACGTTTGGCTGATCCCTCCTGATGACACGTTTGGACACGCCCCAACAGGGTCACCAGCCAATGAAATTGGAAGTCCCACCCAATGACTAGACTAAAATGGTGGAAGTATTCAACGGCGCTGCCAATGCTAACATGGCCTTTTGGCCACTACAGGACTCTATCCTTCTTTATGTCATATACCCAAAGATCCTGTTCTTTAAAACTAGAGTTCTTAATTGAAACAATAACGCAGTCAATAGCCTTTGTTTCTGTAAAAGTTGAGGGATGGGCCTGGAGAAATGGAACCACTCAAATTCATAGATAGCACTATGGCTGCAATGTCTGACCATCCTTGATATTACAATTTAACCATGTTGAGCCCATATATTGTTTGTTTACAAACATTGGAGTAAAACAAGCTTATAAGGTTCTGATGGTGTATGCCAGCAAAACTAAGCCCATGAAGCATTTAGATATTTTTTTCAAGAAACAATGGATATATACACATCATTAATTTATGATGAAAAACAGATGTAGAAAATAAGGATTCTAGCTAATAACTGAACACAGTATACTGTAGGTCTTGTATAATAATAGCACCATCTACTGGAAATGTAGGAAAGGTCAAGAAGAACTGCAAAGGTGTGAGATGAGAAGCAACTGAATGAATAGAACGATCACAGCGCTCCAACACGCCCAGCACAGAGTTGTACTCATTAGGACATGCAATGGAAAACATTTTGAAAAGTTTAACAGAAAATTAAAAAGTCCAAGTAGTCTCTCCCTGTTAGTTTGTTTTCTACCATTTGGTGCCTAGAATCCAGGTTTATATCCCAAAATAAAAAATAGATCAGATCAGTCAGTCCATTTACTGTTATTGCATGTCACTTTGATACAAAGGGGCAACAAAAAGAAAACTGAAAAACATGTGACATAATACAGACAAATGCTTTCAAAACAAATAGCTTACTGTTAAAAATGTTTCTTTTTTTAAGTGTTGGCACGGACACAATGAAATTTCATAAACTATTTAAAATACATTTAAACAGGTCTGACATGTTATGTTTGGTCCCACTTTAAACAACTTATGAAGTCTTGAAATCCTTTACAAGGACTAAATCAGTTATTCACAAATCATATACACGGAGTTACAAAACATTAGAAACATCTGCTCTTTCCATGACAGACTGACCAGGTGAAAGCTGTGGAACGCTTGCGACACCTTGTAGAGTTTATTCCCCGACGAATTGAGGCTGTTCTGAGGGCAAAGGGGGGGTGCAACTCAATATTAAGGTGGTGTTCTTAACGTTTAGTACACTCTGTGTAGAAGCAAAGCCATACCATATAAAGGGTAATAGAACAGGTCCTTGAATCTAGTGTGGCATTACCCGTCAGACCTTCTGAAATAGCATGACAGTTGCTGGTGAATGACATCGGCCATATAAAAGGGTTTATGAAGGCTTCAGTTATCCTTCATCTATTTCTTCAAAGGGGGACCTTGGATTTATTTCTAATACAATCAACCCAGTCT